>NW_017731423.1:1089985-1176503 GCF_001890085.2 Hipposideros armiger | reverse complement strand
CAAGGAACCAAACAGCATCTTCACCGACTTCTGCTCACTTTGTATTACTGATTACTGAAAGCAAGTTACAAGGTAACTTCAGAATTAACCTGCTTTAGAATGTCCTGCCTATAACTAGGTAGAGATGCATGAGCATTTGTGAGAAGGCCTTGGGGGCAGCTCTTGGAAAACTCTTGGCTAAAGAGGTTGTTCATCCTGTTAGACCTGCCCGGGACACAAACCTCACATTTAAAGTCTTGCCAGGAGGATGCCTTTGGGACTCTCTGCCATGGATATCAGCACAGTATAATAAAGCCTTTTTAATCCATCAGGGGGAAAAACCAAAACTCATTGATCCATCTGTGATTTGCCTTATTTTGAACTCTGCTATATAGACAACAGAGTACAGTGAGGTCTCATAAACAGATAATAAATTAAATGGATATTATTGCTTATAAAATCCAATCAGAGAATAGAAGTTTGACAGAAAAATAAGGAAATAATCATGAATATCAGGTTCAGTGAAGAAATGCAGATTTAAAATGTATTAATTCGAATGCAACATATGGCGAGACTTGCCCCAATGGACCACCCAATCGTTGGCCAGATTGCAGTTAAACAGATTCTTATGTTCCAACAGGGAACAAACTGACTTTCTTGACAAAAGGAAAAAACACCAGTCTCCTAAGTCCATGATCTTTACTCATCTCTGCCGATCTAGGGTTTTCAAATAGAGCATTTTGTACTTCCTTCAAAACCAGGCTGCAACTACTTTCAAAAACCTAATCCTGAATTTCAGGATTAAAAACCACTGAAGTCATGAACAGTTAGGGTGAACTGAACTGTAGCAATGATTACTAAAACAGCCCTCACTTAGACAACAACCTAATATGTAAAGAGAGACCTATTTTAATGACACACGAGGGAAATAAGTTAATGGAAAAAAGACAAAAAGAACCGCTTTATGGGAGGATTTTCCCTAACAGGGTGTGAACCCTGGAGACAACGGATAGAATTGCATCTAACATACCAAGAGTTTAATAAGTTTATACAACTATAAAGTAAAAGTGACCCTGAAGGAAAGACATCTTGAGGGAAAGAGGTAATGGGAGAGCCCATAGAAGCACTGTTCTTTTTAACATGTTCTGAGATCCCCAAAACTCACTCTCAATTTTTGTTTTCAGAAACCCCTTTGGGAAACAGAAAAGAAAAATACACTCACCAAGCCTACAGAATTACTTTCAAAAAATGTTATATCATTTAATACTCACCATAACCTTTTGGATGTAGGTTTCATTATCTCCATTTATTGAGGAATAAAGAGGTTCAAAGGAGTAGCAGCAAAATACTGATGATGGAAGTAACATAAGATCACCCGGGTATTTAGTTCATAAAGCCTGCTTTGGAGGTGCCTTCCATGTTAAATAAAACTGTTTCCCCCTTCTGGGGTATCTTTTTTTTTTATGGGGGGGTGGACAGGAAAGTCCTATGATTGTCTGCGATTTGAGTGCCATGAGTTTACATACCTAGAGGTGAAAGAGGAGTGGAGATCACACAATAAAGGGAGCAGATTGGGAGAAGAATCTACCATCTCCTCAATGAGCCAGTAGGATGATCTCAAGAGCTGCCCCACTGCATGCATGAGGAGAGTCACAGGAGTCTCCACACTGACAAGACGGCTGATGAGCCTTTAGCATGATTCTGTTCCCCTAGATCCTGAGACGGGCAGGTGTGAAGACAGTACCTGGAAAGCCAGCTCACCATCCACTTCTCATTCCACCATGGGCAGCACAGCCTGACATGTGCAGCAAAACGCCTGAGTGAGGACCTGGCTTCGACTTCCTAACTCTGTAACACTGAGCAAGTTACTTCATCATTGTGTGTGTGTGTGTGTGTGTGTCTTAACAGTACCTGGCAGATGAGCACTCTAAATATTAGCTGTTATGACATTTATTACTTGTGTAAATGATATTAAATATGAAGCCCTAGTGTTGGATTATTCAACAAGAGAGTATATCTACCACATTGATAATGACCTATGAGAAGGTGAAAGCTAAAACAAAAACAAAAACCTTTCCCCACAGGCTGTTCAGACACACAAGTGACAGTAAGGGTTTCCTTTTGCAATGAAAATATGGAGATTATAACAGTATCATCAACAGAAGAGGGGAAGAGGCAGAATTACTGGAGGTCAGTAAGAAAAGGTTTACATTTTTTCCTTAATTAGTGTCATATATGCAATCAGGTTATTAGCAACTTGGATTGGAGTTACAATAATGAAACTGTTGTTCACTCCCTCCACGCAACGCTATGGATCAAATCAGAGGACTAAGCAGCCACATCCACAGAAAGCACCAGTCATACATGCACCTTTGTACCAGTGTGGCCAAGTTCCCTCTTTAAAAGAGACAGCTTTATGGATAAAGCAGGCCACAACTAGAGTAAGAAAAAATAAGAAAGCTCTCATCAGATTATCTGAAAATTGGAGTGATGTTAAGCCATGTAACATTTAGTGACACTACATATTTCTGTGCTCACCTGGAGATGAGAAAGCAAACTACCCACTGTAAGGGTGAATTGTGAAAAGAGCACTGACAGAGTGAGAACACAACTCTGTCCCTTCTGGCCACTACGACAGAGGATTTATAAAACTGCTACCTCTGTTGCTGGTGAGTAATCATGCCACGTTGTTCCCATATATGAAAACTAATGGGACAGATGCTGGCTGCAAGGTTCACTGAAATTCAATATAAAAGGATTTTAATGGCAGCAAGAACAGAGGTATCCGGCTATGTACAAACTCTATTTCTGAATGCTTATTTAGAAAAACAACAACAACTCTTATGGTTTGCTACATCGGTATGTTAATATGCATGGTTTATAAGCCTATTTGAAAGATATAAACAATCTATCTTGAAGCCATTTTTCATCGTCTTGAACATCCTATGAAATGTAGGGTTTGGTGGGACCGTCACCTAAGGCAGTTGTTGGTCCACTAATAGTTAGAGGGCGAAACTTTCCCTGACAATACAGGAAAAAGAAACCAAACAAAAGAAAATTTACCCATACATTTTGTCCTATTGACAAGATCACAGGTATTTTGCTATCTATGTATCTAGTTATTCATGAAGCAAATTTCTATTAAGTTTCTACTACGTATCCGGTATTGAGCTAGATGGTATGGATAAAAAAAGACATGTTTCCTAGCCTCAAGAAGCACTCAGTTTAATTGAGAAAGACAACAAACTAGAAATTACCACTTAGAGCAGCAGTTCTCAACCTGTGGGTCGCGACCCCTTTGGGGGTTGAACGACCCTTTCACAGGGGTCGCCTAAGACCATCAGAAAACAAAAAGATATTTACATTACGATTCATAACAGTAGCAAAATTACAGTTATAGAGTAGCAACGAAAATAATTTTATGGTTGGGGTCACCACAACATGAAGAACTGTATTAAGGGGTCGCGGCATTAGGAAGGTTGAGAACCGCTGAGTTGGAGCAATATGTGTTAGGATACAGATACAGGAAGAAGGGGGGTAGGGTAGAGGGTCGGTGGAACCTGACAGCCAGACAATGGTTCTTGGAAGAGCTTACCAATCTATAGTCTCAGGGTCTGCAGCATTTAATTTCCATTAAATTAAACTTCATACAACTAAAATTGAGGATTTTGGAATGAAAAGAAATGGCTGCATGGGGTGCAACTGATTTAAACCCATGAAGTCAGTTTGTTGCATGTTAATTTAGATCCAGATGTAGGGAGAAAACAAGCTCTTGGCAACAGTAACAGTGAATAGTAAGCACATGACCTTAAATGAACTTGTCAACAAAAATTTACATAAATCAAATATGACAGGTATAAATGAATGTGTAAGTAGCTGGTCATGTCCAAGAGATGCTAGGAGAGAATAGCCTTTATTGGGAAACCAGATAAAAATCAGGTTGACCAAAACTGATAAGAGCTGTTATCCAACAGCCAGGGGACCTCAGAACCCTTTTTCTACCAGTGAGCCATATGTCCTTGGGTAACTCAATCCCTTCCAGCCTGTGAACCTCAGTGAAATGAGGAGGTTTGCCCAGATTAGGTTCTCAAGCTCTGCAATGGTCATTCAGAGATGGTGTAGAAGGAGGATTGGGAGGGGGGAATAGCCAGTGGTCACCTCTGTGTCTTGTGCATATTGGAGCTATCGGGGGAGCTTCTACTGGAGAACACAGAGAGGGATCTTGCCTGAATATCACAGAAGGAGATGGTCTCTGAAATCTTTTGAAGCCCTGGTATTATCTGGGTGTATGCGCTACTCTCTAAGTGTTGCAAATGCAAAGAGAGTGAGGAATCCCTTGAATTATTTGCAATTTGGCATTAGTATGAATTTTGAAAATCAGGAGTTGATTTACTTGGTAAAATAAAGTATTCCTTATATACCTGAAATTCAAGGTTTGAATGGCTAGCACCTTCTTAATTCATTATTGTTGAAGGTGCATGTTTCCTTAGATATTACCAAAATTGCAAGTTGTCAAATAAAATAGGCGGGCATTCTTTTCTGGTCTACTTTCCTGGTTTGGTTTCTGTATGTGTGGTATGTCTGCAGACTGTATCTTAAAATAGCCAACTTATTGAGCTCCTTGCTTCCACTTCATAATTCATTTTCCATGTTTCTGCCTGAAAAATCTTGCTGGAGTACAAACTGTTTTCATGGCTTCTCAGCGTCTACAGGTTCAAGTCCAGATTATTTAGAATGGTGTGCAAGACCCTCCATGACAGTACTCGCTACCTCTCCTGCCTGGGTTCTTGCAATACCCATCCCATCCTAAACTACAGAAGTTCCCTCAAAGTACCATGTCCTTCTCAGCACCTGCAATATCTGCTGAAAATGCCTCCCACTCCTGCCTTTCTGGTAAATAAGCTACTCATCTTTCAAAACTTATTTAATCACCACTTCTTCAGCAATCAAATTGAGCATCCCTTCTTTTGAGACTCAATTATATCCTAGGCAGGCACATTATATACTAACTTCGAAACTTTATTGTAAACCCAATATCCAGACAACTCCTTGAGAGAAGAGATTCTAATTTGTCTTTGAATCCCCATAACCTAGCATAATGCCTGGCACATAGTAGGTATACCAAAATATATGTTGAATGTAGAGGCCAATATGAATAAATGAATGCTAAACAAAATTAAAAGAATAAAGCATACGTCCAACTTAAAAGAAACGTGGCTGTGTGGGAACTGATAGCATGCCTCTCAACAATAGCTCGGCAGTGTCCTCTCCCTTCTCACTTGTTTGTATCCTACACAGCACCTAGCAGAGTGATACAAACTATTAGGTGTCCCCACAGATATTAAATGAAGGATGCTCACTGACAGAAAATATGTAACCACCCTACATAGTAAGAAAAGTGGATCAGTGAAAATGTTTCAGTGAAAGTGTGTCAGGCAGAGAGTATGTATGTGCACTCATGCTTTTCCATCTAAGAGTTGGAAAAACCAATCTTTCCATGCCATTGGGGCGGAAGATAATGGATTAAGCTCCAAGCATGACTAAACGATGTGAGGTCAGAGTAAAATTTCCTGTTTGGTACAAAGTAGCCAAATTATACTTGGATGAAAACAAGAGAGACCAAGGCAGGGCTCAGGTGGAATGCAGTCAGACTTGGCTGGGTAGAAGGGAGACTATATCACTTAATGTGCTGATGTTTCTTTTCTTGAAAGGAATTTTAATGTTTCCATTTTATTCAGACAAAGAAAGGGAGAATATCACATTTGACCTTTTCCTTCTCCACAGATGATTTATCTTATTTAAATAGCCTGCACCTGGACCATCTCCATTGATGTATTTGCTATAATCCATGACTACAATTTACTGGCTGTCTTGTCACTGAATTTGCAACAGGATCATCACAAATTGCAGTAAGTCATTTTGTCCATCACCTTGATACTAAATTTAGGCCACATATACTTTCTTAAATTGTTTATTACTCCATTTGTACAGTCGTTTGTCCTTTTCTACATGACATAGTGCGTGCTCATTTGCTTTCCTTCAGGGACACTCAGAACACTTCTGTTTTTCTAGACTACTCTTCACGTTGGACTTGGGAATTTTCTCCCCTTCTGGAGAATAGTCTCTGGTTCCTTATCTTCCTAGCCCCCTCTCCAGAGGACCACCACCCCACCCCCTGCAACCTCACAGGAAATGTCCAGCCACCCAGGCTGTGCTCATGAGAGACAAGTGAAAATGAGTAGCCATCGGCAGAGCTAAGAAGAAATCTGAAAGTGTTTTTACTAAGTATTTCCATGTTTTAGACACTGACATTTTTGCCTTTTCTCAAATACATTTTCTGTTTTTATTTTGTGACTGATTGGACTAAAATGTAATTTGGGCATAAACAGTTGAAAAGAGAGAGTGGGCTACTTTGTGACATAAAACATCTTGCTCAAAAATAAAAGAGTACAAAGGGAAAGGCTTTCCAATTTGGGCACAGAAAAGGATATTCTTGACTTGTATCCCAGCAGGTTTAGCGATTTTATATGGCTAGACATTATTCTCCTTTTCCATCACTAGAGAATTTCACAATAACACAACTACATAATATGAGCGATAATGGCCTGTTCCTTTGAAACAAAAAGCAAAAACATATACACAAATAGCAATAGAGAAAGAAATTTCATTTCTTGTGGCTGTATTTCCAGCTATTATCATTTGACACTTGCTCTTTTGATGTGCACATTTGCTTTGACTCTGGGAAAAGAAGTAATTACCAATAAATTCACAGCAGCAACCACTGGGATTCCTACACTGAACAACAATTGGGAAAGAACAGTGAACAAAGAAAGGATGGACAGAGAATGAATAAAACCTAAAAACAATAATCCTTTTCAAATTATGATGTTAAAAAAATAATTTAATGACCAGAAAATCATTATCATAGATGTTGAAACAGTGCTTGATAAAATTCAAGTTGATTCGTGATTAAAAAACAAAAAACAAACAAACAAACAAAATGCATAAGAAAATAGTTATATCTCAATCTAAAAGCCAGCCTTATGTTTGAAGGGGGAAAGTCTGGATTTTTTCCAGCTGAAATAAGGAACAATAAAAAATTGCCCAAACTTTTTACTACAGTTTACCTAGTTCTGGAGGAAATATTGAATATAATTAGGCCATAGAAAGAAAGCAAAGGCATTAAAAATTGAAAAGTTAGAGATAAAATTAACACCATTTGTAGATTTATATTTGGGTCCTTAGAAAACATAAGAGAGTCAATTGCCACAATATTACAAAACGAAGATAATTCTGCAAGATCCAAAGTTAATATAAACAAGTCAATATCTGCCTTATATATGTAAGACCCCATTTCAAAGGCACAAAAAGGATAATGTGGGAATAAATTAAGCAATTATTGGAGGAAAACCACAAAACACTGCCAGAGGACCCCCCCAAAAATACTTTAAATTGAAAGGCATACCATGTTCCTAGACAGAAATACTCTACACTATTCAAATATCTCTAAATTAGTCTTGAAATTTAACAGAATTTGTTTTAGAAATAGATAAGCTGCGTCTAAATTTCATAATGAAAAATAAGTAAGAAAGGTGATGAACCGTCAGGAAACAATGGAATAAAGGGAGAATAGTACAATAATATACTAAAATATACCTTAAATACAAAATAATTAAACAAGAGGTGCTGGTAAGAATAAACATATTTCAGGGGCAGACAACAAAGTAAATTATAGATTCAAATATTAACTAAAATTTGATATGTGATAAAGGTAAGAATCTCAAATAAGTGGAGAAAAGATGGATTACTTAATAAACGACCTTATGACAACTGGGTTGTCATTTCGAAGTAAAAAACTGTTTAAGTCATACTTTACATCTTTAGGATAAATTCCAAATAAGTTAAAATAATTATTGTATACTCTCAAAATAAGGAGGCTCTTTAAATTATGACTCAAACCAGAATCTATAAAAGAAAATACTGGCACAAGTATTTATATAGGAATTTATAATTTCTATATCAAAAGCAAAATGAAGAAGACAAACAACAAGCTGAAGAAAATATCTGCATTCTGTTTGTGATACATATTTTTTCATCTAATATATAAAAACTCCTATAAATCAACAATGAAAAATACTGATAAAAAGGGGGAAAGTATACAAGCATATTTCACAAAAAATAAAACACATACGGCCCTCATGTATATATAAAAGATGGTAACTTATTCATAATAAGAAAAATGAAAATTAAAACTACAATGAGATTTTTTTCACTTATCATAATAGTAAGAATCAACCAATTTGATAACACATTGGACTGATGAGGGCATATAGATTATAGATTGCTGATGAGAATATAAAATTACGTGCCATCTCTATGGACAACGGTTTATCATATTTATCAAAATTAAAAATGCACACACACCATAGTGTTTTCAGAGTCCAGAGTGCTAACCATTACACAGTGGAACCCATAGTGCTTTCATTTCTAAGGATTAGCCTACAGATATATTTGCACACATGGAAATTATAAATATGCAACGTTTTCACTGCAACGCTTTTATTTATTTATTTTATTTTTATTTTTCAGCTGAGCCATCCTGCCATCCTGTTGGCAGCTCAGCGGATGCTCAGCTTGAGTCAGGCATTGAACCGCTGTTGCTCAGAGCTCACACTCTTGAGCAAGCTCTTAACCAACTGAGCCACTCGGCCGGCCCCCTGCAACAAAGCTTTTAAAAGAAAACTTTAGAAAAGAAATGCCCATCAATAGGGTATTCATTAAATAAACTATGGTTGATACCCATATGTACAATGGAATTCTGTGCAACTGTTTAAAAGTAAACTCTTTGTGTATTCATATGGAAAAAAATCTCCATGATATACTTCTAATGAAGGAATAAAGAATGTGCAGGGCAGTGTACATGATAGCTTACCATTTTTTTAAAAAGAGGAGAGAACAATACATATTTGTATACATGTAAAATATCTAAATATCTGAAATGATACACAAAGAAATAACAGCCATTCCCTTTGGGGAGGGGAATCAATGGCGAAAAAACAGGGAAAGGAAGAAAATTTTACTTTAAACCCTTCGACCCTAGTAGGCATGTAAACACGTTCCTAAATGACCTATTTTGTAATTATAAACTTTAAAATAAATATGACAAAATAAGTCACAATGTAATTCAAAATTTATTTTCTGATACAATGCTTTTGTAAATATAAGCAAGGTCCTACCAAAACAATCTTAAATTAAAAACGGAAATTTCAACAAAACATTAAAAAAAAAACATTATATCTCAAAGGAAGAAACGATGGACTAGAAGTCGAGAAATGGGGATTCCAGGCTTAAGTTTATTGCTCTTCATGCTTTGGCTCTAGTTTCCCCTAAAATAAAATGAATATGTTGCATTTGATAAACTCTAAGGTCCCATTCAGTGCTAAACTAATATTCTAGATATGTGTTGTACAATAAGGTTGTCCCTAGCCAGGTGGCTATTTAAACTTAAATTTAATTTAGTTAAAATTAAATAAACTAAAAAAGCCTGTTCCTCAGTTGCACTAGCCACATGACAAGTGCTGAGTAACCACCTGTGGTCAGTGGCTACCCCGTTGGACACAGCAGACAAGGAGCATTTCCATCATGAAAGAAATTCCTATTAGACAATGATGTCCCAGACTCCATATTTGGGGGAATCATTTAATATATAACATTATCTATATAAGAAAGTTAACTGAGAAGGGAAAAACATCTCCCCTTCTCATCATGACTTTTCCGACAACCCACTATACCAGGAAATGTGGTTGAAATGAATATCAAGGGCAACTGTAATGGGAATAATATGCTATTATAGGGCAATATACAGCCTGAGGGGTTTGTGAACGAAAGACCACAAGCTAGGCCTGGTGATTTTGATGAATCTGAATCCACTTATGTACTCACCTGGGTCTGATAACCCAAGCTGTGAAAACACATAATTATCCATCATTATCATCACTGAAATATCAAACATCTTCTACACCATAGCCATTTCCTGTTTCATTGTAGCTTACCAGATATAATGAGGCTAAANAGCTTACACAAATTTAAAGCATGTCATATTTACAAGCAATGCAACTTAAAAGGAACTTTTGTTTTGCAAGATGCATAGTATTTTTCTTTGTAGTAGGAAAATAGTTCCATTTTTCATCACATGCCACAATGCTGAGAAAATTTAATCACAGAATAAACAACTGCAAAAAGCAATATTCCTGGCTTTAATACATCACACATTGAATTGTTTGAAAATTGTAAATATAAAGAAGGTTTCCTAATTTATCTAATAACATGTCCCCCCTATTCAAGTGCACATGCTCTCATGTGTCCTAACTCTACATGTGCAATAAATAATATATGAGAGACGGCTTGGTAACCCCAACATTGGGCCTGATTCAATAATTCCAGAAGCTGGAGGGAAACCAAGAACATGTAGAAAAGCACTTCTAATTCTCCATAATTGGTCACCTCGGTGAGATGCCTCTGGTCTGTCACCACCTGACAACTGACTCTCCTGATGTCTAGGCCAAGGCCCAGCCCTCCAATATCAGTCTTTGTGAGACTGCAGAAAATGACAGAGAGGGACAAAAGTCATATTCTGCAGTGAGAAGGGCTGAAATGCTAGAGGGAACATTCTTAAGTGCCCCTACCGAAGAATCCCTCCTACACAATTTTACTGTTGTCATTTTTCTTCAACATTTTCCAAGTTCGTTAGGCCTTAGGGAAGTTCTGTCTGTTTAGATAGAAACTTTATGCAAGAATTATTTAGAGGGATGTCATGCCAGAAATAATAACCTTATAACTAGTAGTTATTATAGAACTTTTTTTTAAAAAGAAAAGGTTGAATTTTATACCTGTTTTTTTTTTTAGAAAAAAAACACATTTTAAATATATGTATAACCTGTCTTCTGCCTTTTACATAACATTTAAATCAATCTGCAGATGAATAAAAATAAAACATGAATTTTTATAGATGTCAAGAAGAATGTCAATGAAACATTTAACAGGGCTTTGTGTTTGGGCAGAAGAGGAGATGGCATTCATTTGGCATTTCTTCTAAAGATGTCCCAGTAGAATAGTACAAGCCTCAGAGATCAAAGCGAGCCATAAGACCTGTATCCTAGCCCTGATTCCGCTCCTTACTACCTGACTCAGTTTGGGAAAATCATTCAAACTTCCTGATATGTAGAATTTTAATACCTACTTTGTCTAGTTCACAATGTAAGGATCCAGAGGAATAATATGCTGCAGTTATTTTAAAAATGTTAGAGGACCATATACAGTTGGCCCTTGAATGGCATGTGGGTTAGGGGCACTAATTAGTTGCACAGTCAAAAATCCAAGTATAACTTATGACTCCCCCAAAACTTCATTACTAATTGCCTACTGTTGACCAGAAACCTGACCAATAACATAGTCAATTAACACATATTTTGTATGTTACACGTATTATATACTGTGACCTTACAAATAAATAAGCTAGAGAAAAGAAAATGTTTTAAAGAAAATCATAAGGAAGAGAAAATACATTGATAGGAGTGGAAAAAATCAGCACATAGGTGGACCCGCGCAGTTCAAACCCGCACAACTGTAAATGCAAAACATGTCAGGACAGCTTGATAAATCCATGGTTATAATATGGAAACTCACATGCCTGTAAGTTTTTTAAATGTTAAGAGATTNTCAGGTTCCTCATCTGTAAAATGGGAATACCTAGTCCACCAGTTTTCTTACAAGGGGTCAGTGAAATAATGCTTGTAAAAGCTCAGCATACTGGCTGGCTTCCTTGAAACCCAATAGTTTACATATTATCAAGTAAGGGTTCTGTAATAGTTTCTTGAGACAGGGATATATTAACATCCTCTCCAAAGATCTCTACCTAGAAAAAAATAGAATAAAAAAAAATCAAAATCATACCACAAAGAATCCAGGGAGCTCTTTTATCAAGTGATCCCAAAGCTACTGTTAACCAAAAATCTAATCTTTATTGTGATCTGAATAATTATGTGATGGCCTCCAAAGCTAAAAGTAAAGGAAATCATAAATTGATCACTTTGTATTCTAATACTTTACCTTTAACTTATTCATATGTTTCCATCTCCTGACATTGTGCCTATTTCTAAGCCATATTTTTGTGAAGCCACATTTATCTACCTTGAGGATCTAGGGCTTTAGAGCTACAGGTTGTGTCCTAAGGCCTTTTTCTTCCTTAGAAGCACTTTATGCTCCCAACTTTCACTGTGTCCTTCTGCATCCAGACTCTCCTTCATATATTGATAAATTAATCTCAGCAAATTTAAGTTGATGGGCTCATGAATTTCCCTTCCTACCCAGGATCCTTCCAATTCCACTGCTAGCTCTCTGCATACAGATGAAGGATCATAGTAGGATTACATCTAGAGCAGATAAGTAGGGATGGGAGTGAGGGCACCTTCCCTGCATAGTCATCATCACATTATAACATGTGTGTCAGCATAACCATCTTTCCAAACACTCTCATCAAATGAGATCTTGTTGGTTATAGAAAAAACTTATTTGAGCATCCATATAAAGAGAATGAAACGTAACTGCAATAATCACACAGTGTCTTCTATACTCTTAGTTTTTCTATAGGGAGTTCTGATGAGTTATAGCCTATCCATGGTAATTAGAGTTCAGGTAAGTGTTGAAGACAATATTCTATTACACAGTAAAGTTACTTGGAAATATTTCAGGTGATCATGGTCTACTTCAAGCTTCGTATAACATGTCCAATCAGAGGCTTGAAAGAATACATTATATCCTCTCATTAAATTTAATGAAGATTCCCCTCTATTGGTCAGTGGAAATAGAGCTTCACCTTGGCCAAAGACAAATATACATTGTATGTTATATAAAACAAAACTGGAAGGAATTTTTTTTAACTTGGTATAAATATAAAAAGACAGCTCAGACTGGGAAACAAGAGAGCACACATAATCCAGGTTTCTAATATTGGACGCACTTCAAAACAATGATTCCTGCAACCACCCCCACCCCCTCTGCAAACACCCCTTTGACACTGTAAAGACTTTAAGAAAAGTGAGAATGCATGCTTCCTGGTTTCTCTCTAATGCATAAAAATGACATAAGTGTATTTGGATTCCCACTGTGTTTTTTTCAAGTATATCAAACTGAATGGCTCACGCTACCCCATGAAAAACCTGACAAACATTGCATTTTCCTGTAAGTAGAGAAGCAGACTTTGAAAGAAGTGAAACTATGCCAGGCATGAGTTTAGAAAACTGTCAAAAAGAACTAAGGGTCCAAAATTGCTCCCACAAAATTAGTTTGTGTGTACAAATGCTTTTAAAATGCTCTAAATCTTTATAAATAAGCAAAAAAAAAATCTTAAACTCAAACATAGTAGAATTATTTGGGAATTGCTAATAGCCATAATCTTATAGCTCCATGACACCAGGAATGATGAGAATCTGCTCTCATTGAGAGACTTGCAGTGTAGAGTTAGCTTTAGCATGCAATTACACTGTGTGCCTTTCACCCAATAACTAAAACATTAGTTACTTGAGAACCACAAGCACACTACAAAGATATAAAACCAATTACACTAGAATGGGACATTTAAATATTTGTTATACCACCCTATACCACTCTTGTCTCGCACCGAGTTTGATTTTGCTTTTAGAAGGCCTTAAGGACTACTTGTATACACAGGTGATATGAGTTAAAATCTATTTTATAAGACAAATTACACAAAACATAAAATGCCCAAATGACTTGGGATATATATGTCTTGTGTCTAATCATTAACCTACGTAATCCTATTCTCACAAAATGTGTGAATTTTCCATTGCTAAATTTAGATAAGTTTAGGTACGTTCCAATGCTCATAATCCAAGTTCATGAGCTCAATCCCTACCAACTACTTCTAGAATGTTACATAATATTGTACCAGGTACTATTTGTTGAGAGACAATTCTCCATGAATATTTGCACATTAATGNTTTTTTTAACTTGGTATAAATATAAAAAGACAGCTCAGACTGGGAAACAAGAGAGCACACATAATCCAGGTTTCTAATATTGGACGCACTTCAAAACAATGATTCCTGCAACCACCCCCACCCCCTCTGCAAACACCCCTTTGACACTGTAAAGACTTTAAGAAAAGTGAGAATGCATGCTTCCTGGTTTCTCTCTAATGCATAAAAATGACATAAGTGTATTTGGATTCCCACTGTGTTTTTTTCAAGTATATCAAACTGAATGGCTCACGCTACCCCATGAAAAACCTGACAAACATTGCATTTTCCTGTAAGTAGAGAAGCAGACTTTGAAAGAAGTGAAACTATGCCAGGCATGAGTTTAGAAAACTGTCAAAAAGAACTAAGGGTCCAAAATTGCTCCCACAAAATTAGTTTGTGTGTACAAATGCTTTTAAAATGCTCTAAATCTTTATAAATAAGCAAAAAAAAAATCTTAAACTCAAACATAGTAGAATTATTTGGGAATTGCTAATAGCCATAATCTTATAGCTCCATGACACCAGGAATGATGAGAATCTGCTCTCATTGAGAGACTTGCAGTGTAGAGTTAGCTTTAGCATGCAATTACACTGTGTGCCTTTCACCCAATAACTAAAACATTAGTTACTTGAGAACCACAAGCACACTACAAAGATATAAAACCAATTACACTAGAATGGGACATTTAAATATTTGTTATACCACCCTATACCACTCTTGTCTCGCACCGAGTTTGATTTTGCTTTTAGAAGGCCTTAAGGACTACTTGTATACACAGGTGATATGAGCTAAAATCTATTTTATAAGACAAATTACACAAAACATAAAATGCCCAAATGACTTGGGATATATATGTCTTGTGTCTAATCATTAACCTACGTAATCCTATTCTCACAAAATGTGTGAATTTTCCATTGCTAAATTTAGATAAGTTTAGGTACGTTCCAATGCTCATAATCCAAGTTCATGAGCTCAATCCCTACCAACTACTTCTAGAATGTTACATAATATTGTACCAGGTACTATTTGTTGAGAGACAATTCTCCATGAATATTTGCACATTAATGTGGTTTCTTAGCAAATGGGGTTTCATCTGGGGCTTCTTAGCAAAAGGTATTGGCAGAGTTGGTTAAAGGATGATTGAGTGGCAAATATTCATTGGAAGTTAGAGACAGTGACTTGCTCTGTAGAGATTTAGAGATGATCTCCTCTGGAGCCATTTGCTCATGAAATAAAACCTGATGTCATCTTTCTATTCTTCCCCTAGAATCATTTGCTTACATTCCAGAATAAAGGCCTTTCTCTTCTGGAGGGAAGAAGGGGCAGATGTGCCAGGTGCCCTAATAAGCTCCAAGTTCATAATCCCAGGGTTCTTCTCATGTGGTACAATGCTGCTATGCATGCAGATGGATACCTGGCCCTCATCACATCACCCCATGGGGACTGCGGCTTGGAAAGCTAGGGCTACGTTGTTCTGTGAGCAGCAATCTGTTCTCTGATCCAGAGATCGCATATTTCCCAACAGCATATGACTACATATATAAACTTAACACCATCACACAAAGGAAGTATCACTTATGATTCCTAAAGGCATCCTTGCCTTCTTGCCCAGTTATCTTTCTTGGTTCAATCTTTCTGAACTGGCTAAGAGGGGTATAGAGATCATTTGAAGTGACAAAATGATAAATGGAACTGTGAAGATTCAACATGATCTTGAATTTTTTTACCTATGTTTTATGATTATATAATAATCCTGTAATGTAAACCCTTTCTAATGTCAACATTTATGAGGCCAATTAGGAAATGTCAGCTTATGTGAGGCTAGGTTGAGTTGTTCCATTTCTAGAGGAAAACAAATTTACTCTGATCACTTAATTTATTATCTTTTCATTTTTTAAGAACAATTGCTAAGACTTGAAACCAAATAGAGAGAAANTACACTTCTTTACTTATTGTCACGGAAAATAGCTGTAACACTAAAATCACTATAGCTGCTGTATAGCACCACTGTGTTTATTAACAAGATATTTAAAGTATGAGAGCAATTATTTCCCTAAAAAAATTGTAAATTGCCACTCTCAATTGTGATACTCTGAACCAGAAGAACCAAAACATGATTCTTGCAAAGAGCCAGCAAATCTATAGGCTGAAGTAACCCATTTCCCTCCCCGAGGATTTCTAAAATTATCCTCTTTAGGGGGCATATCAGTTAGAATTAGGTGTAGCATCACATAACGAGGAACAACAACAACAAACTAACAAGTATGATATAACGGCATTTCTCTCTCATGTGAATTAAGTCCAGGAAGAGCTGGTGGGGATGAAATAGGACCTGCAGGGACCAAAGCCCCTTCTCATATCCTACTCCACACCCTACCACTGGCTTCCATACTACAGGCCGCCTTGTGGCCCAAAGCAGTGACTGAAACTACCCAGATGACTGCAATAACCACATGGTTACTTCAGGCCAGAGAGGAAAGGTGTAAAGGTAAACTGCACCCTTCCAGCTCCCTCAGGGAGACTCCTCAGAAGGCCCACAGAGAAATCCTACTTACAGTACATTGAACTGAGTCTCATAGGCCATCCAGTCTTTATCCCAGCTGGCAATGTGCACAGCTTTAAAAGAGAATTCAATTTCTAGGGAAAATATAAAGTTTGAATGGTGTGCATGAACCAGCATTCTGTGTGTTTGTGTCACAGTGTGTATCAGTGACCCTTGGTAAAAAATATTTACATGAGGTAGAAGGGGATCTTTAAAAAAATCAGTCACCCTAATGTTCACACAGGGTGTGTGCCTGTGTGTGCACTGAAGCTCTCACTGCAAGCACAACTGCCTAAGGCTCACGTTTAGTCAGCGGTATACTTTCCTCGCCCTTGTCGAACATAACTCCCTTCATTAATTACTTTGCTAAAAGCAATTAGTTTTACTTACATTGGCAGAAACAGATACATTTACTTTAATCATCTCTTAAGAAAACATCCAAAAGGGAATCAGGACACAAGATATGTAAAGCCACTTCTTCTGTTTAAAATTGCTAGGAATTATCAATTGTGGCCTACCTAGAACTAGGGGCCATTGATGAAAATGTATGAAAGTCCCCCAACTTATGATCCAGAAAAGCCATCGAGCAATTATAAAAGTTATTTTCGATATATTTATTTTGCTTTGCAAGCCCTTTCAGGAATTCAAAGCAGTTTCTGTCCCCTTTCTAGGCCCAAAGATAGAAGGGAAACTGCTACAAGTTCACAATTACACACAGAAAGCACAATGTCTTGAATGGACCAACATCTTTGGAGTTGGACAGATGTTGTATTTAGAAGTTCTGCCTCTTCCAGGTTGTGTGTCTTCAATTATTAATTTTTCTTTCTGTTAGAGATTTTTAAAATCTTTATTAAATTTATTGGGGTGACATTGGTTAGTAAAATTATATAGGTTTCAATTGTACAATTCTATAACACATCATCTATATATTGCATATATAGCATATAAAACTGAAAGCAACAGATTAATAAGACAAACAAATAATTATCACATTTTCTGAGCCTCTGTTCCCCATTTAAAAATGGAAATAATGATGGCCACCACATGCTATAGTTTTCAAAACATTTATGGCAATTGTATTTGTTTAGTTACATATTATTTATTGTGGACAAAAATGTTTCCTTAAGTCCAAAGGTGTGTGTCAACATCTGCTCTAAACTTTTCCAATATCAACACATTTCAATTATTGAACCATCCTGACCAGGTGTTACATATGCCACAAGACCAACAGCAGTGAAAATGGTTATAAAAAAAAACAAAACACCTAACTATTCCAATAAAAGTTCCACAAAATGAAATAGTGTAGTATTCAGCCAGCTACAGGTCATACAATTTTCTTGTAAGAAAATTCAATTTATAATCAATTCAGTGGGATACCCCTTAAATTTTCTATAACCAAAATTTCCTTGATTTGGAGGTGGCATTAGCAGTGAACTGCAAGATGCTTATAGCAGACTGTTAATTAGGTCAAGGATCAGTATGGGGTTACTGGTTTAAAAGAGACACTGCCAATACATTCTTATCCTGCTGACATTGTTTTGGAGAAAGCAATCAGTCACTCGGTGCTCCAGCTAGAAAAAAACAAGAACACGCATTCGTGCGAATATAAACAAAGCTACCACGAAAATACCCTTACTCATCACTGTTAGAAAAAGTTTTATCTCTCCTGGTTGTCAGGGACTCTATATTTATTTGCTCCTGTATATTTTCGGCAATTGTTCACTTGAAAATGCCAGGGCTAATATTTGTAGCTACATCAATTCATAAAACATGGCCCCTTCTGTCGGCTTCCTGGGTACCAATGAAAATATTGACAGCAAAACCTTGCCTGAGATTGCTACTAAAAATAAACTTCATAAATTTCTCATGCCATTGTTATTTGTCTCCTGAGATGGTTTCTGTTTGCAAAACAAGATACCTTCTCCAAACACGTCTGCATCTGAAACCAAAATCTAGACTTCCAGAATAAAAGGATAGAAACAAAAACTCAAGAACTCTGAATTTGTTTCTGGCTCCTATGTTAAATTATTATTTCATCGCTGTGAAACCAGGGCCTGCCTTTTGCTTTAAATGTCAACCTTTTACATAAAAATGAACTACAAACATTTTGTCTTTCAGAAATCTCTAAGACAAGTGAAAGGCATAGAGGCTGTTGTGCTATTACTGTTCACATATATTGACTGCCCCTACTTGGGGAAGAATTCTATTTCCTCCACCCATCAATGTCAGGTTTTTCCACTGGACTTGTTTAGATCAATGGCACATGAGCAGAAGTGACATATAGAGGCTTCCGGAGTTTCACAGTGCTAGTTTCTTCCGCTGACTCAAGACCAACAATGTTTAAGACAGTGGCTGCTAGTCAGTCTGGGTCTCAGAGTGAAGTGGATGAGGAGAAAAGCTACAGNAAGTTGAACAAGGCTCCAATGGACTACATATGTATATATTAAGAAAATTCTAGAAAGACAGACTGCTCAGAACTGAGAGGAGTTAATCAGAGAACTCTTCAGTGAAGGAGATAAGCTTTTCATTGATTCTTGGAGGCAGGAGGGTTTACCTGGACTGCATAAGACTAGCATTCACGGAGATAAAGACAAAATCTTCAGAGGCCCTGTCTCTTTTTGCTCACCATTGTAATAGCTCCTGTAACTAGCACAGTATCTGCTACTTAGACATTCAATAAATATGGAATAAATGACTGATAGTCAATAGGCATTTGTTGAATGAATGAATGAATAAGTGAACAAACAAATTCTACTGACCAGAAGCTATTAGAATGTATCTATGAGATTGCCAGGAAATCCAGGTACTGGTTCTAAAAATATATGCAGACGGGAAGGGGTGTTGGTGAAGCCGACTTAACACTAAGAAACTAGCAAGTTTGACCTGCAAGTACAAAGGCAACGGAGTAAGTTGAAAACAGCATGGGAGGATAAGGTAAGGGCAGAGAGGTCAGGCTCAGGCAACAGGTGCCACCCACTATGTAATTCCCAGTGCTCCCCTGACTTGCTGTTTTGCTTTCTGCCAGGGCAGCTGACTCTGTTGGACTGAGCACAAGTGGTGTTTACACCAGAGGAAACCATCTGGAAACGCAATCAGAGACCTGAGCCTCAGGGGATTACTGGACCCAGCCAAGCATGAAAGGAAGATTTGTGCCCAGAGCTCTTTGGTTCTGTCGTGACCTTAGCTCCATGCAGCTATAATTTTGACCCTTTAATGTAACTAAATCAACTATAGTTACTTTCTCAGGCGCCAGCTCAGTCAATTGTCATAAAAAAAGCAGGAATTACATCGAAGCAAGTAACAAGCAGCAAAAAGCAGTGGCTATTTTGCAAACATACAAACTCATCATCAATTACTGACCAGAGTACTGCTTATCTTGGAAATTCTACAGAACAAACATGTGTGGTATATAATGTCATAAACTAGAATTCACATCATATACAATGTGTTTCTAAAATGGAATCATATCGAAAATACCTGTAGGCACCTTCCAAAATAACTGAGAACTCATAGCAACTTTGGACTTTCCTGGCCTTACACAGAGTTTGATAATGCATTTGACAGAAGCAGCCTTCACAGTCTCAAATCAGTCTATGCTTACACTATTGTATATTCTTCAGTTTTGAAAATTAAATTTCCTGCTGACCACAGACAAATTCCTCTGGGACATCACCTAATTTCTTTAAACACTAAATTAAAACTAATTTTCTGGCCCGACCCTGTGGACATAAGGCTGGGTCCTTGGTTATATTGAAACATACACCAGGTTTATTCAGAAAGATTTCTATACAGCTGACCACAAACACTCAGTCTCTTTGGGAATGGATACACAATTACATTTAATGAAGCAACAAAACCCACTGTATCAANGGGATACTAAGCAATTTTGGTTGCTGGTTTATATGTGTATACAGATTAATTGCTTCATGCAAGAAGACTGGTTTTTGCCCTGTTCATTAAAAAATAAAACTGCCGTGTGTGCATGTGTGGGTGTATGTAAGTGTGTGTGATTTCCAATTCCTTATAAAAATGAATGGTCCTACCAAATCAGATTAATGGTGTGGATTTGATGTCATATGGTTGGATAATGTTTAGCTAACTGGCAACCTTCAGTAGGAGATGGCAGGCAACAAACACCCATGCCAAAAGCTCATGAGTAAAACGAATGCCAGCACAGGTTGAAATCACGCTTGCTCATGGCACCCCACATCATTGCACTTAATAAGAACAGGCAACAGTTTTTGAAATATGTCCAGATTTCTAGATCCCACCTGCAAGCCAGCCCAGGTGGGCTGACTTTTACCTGAGCCAAATACAATGATGCTGGGTGAAAATGCCTTCCCTACTGACTTGCCAAAATGTCTAAATTCTCCACTGTTGGGAAACTCGTTGCTTTGAAGCCTAGAGAAACTTCTGTTAAAATTGGAATTAGTTCCTTCATAGAGTTAATCCACTTATACCTGCTATGGAATGAGTAATAGGATTTTACAAAATTTCATATATTCACATGAGATCATGAGGCACAATTCAGGAAAGAGAGGACCAAGAAAATCCATAAATGGCACAAGGGTGTTTTCTATGTAGAGGATAGATACTGAAGAATTCAAACAACAGGGCACATGCCCAAGCCAGTAATTACTCGGTACTTTAATTAATGACAGTTCTTTCTCTTTACTTTTCATTTTAATGAAAATCTATCGATCAATCACTGGTGCTCAAAGGACCAGGCATCATGGAAGCCTACCCAGGATATAATTCCCCAAAGGGAATTAGAGTCTTGTGGGCCTATCAGCATCAATATTAAGAACCAATTTGCCAAAGACGGTCTTCTTGCAAATCATAATCACTCCAGGCTATAACTTCCCAAGTCCAGAATTAGGGTTTCACCAGAGGACTGCTAAGTGTTAGGCATCAGTCACTTTCAAAGGTGTGATCATAAAATGGACAGGGCGCCATATGCTTTTCTGAGGTAAGTACACATAGCTGTTGAACATGAACGTCAGAAAAGTCTAAGTGTAAACAAGTATCTAAGGTTTTAATTTAACCGAACAAAAATCATTTTCTCCTCCTCCCTTTGCCTAATCTCCCACCCTTTTCCACTATATGCTTTTCATAGCAATGTTCCTTCCAACAGTTTCCCCACTTCCCTACGACTGAGCTATCTGCTTCTAAAGGTAAGAGGTGGGGTTGGGGGGAGGTAGATTTTAACAATTGTTGGAGGATGCTGTTGTGCCACAGTTTTGCAAAGCTGGCTCCTATGCCCCATGACTTCTTCCTAAACAGATAAAGCTCCCAGTTTTTAGGTTTCAAAGGATACTCTTTTGCAATGAAGTCTCTGTGAAACATCTACAAAAGGTAAATTGATTCTCAGATAAAGTGCATAAGAAATTTTATAATTTGGATTGTCTGCAATTTTAATAAAGATTTATATATAAGACAATGGGAACTATAACTGGATTGTTCTCATATGGAGAAAAGCCAAGATTTCATGGCAATAACGATTGCCCATTCAGGGAAACCTCTAATATTTCTCATTTTTGCACTGGAAAGAAGTAGAATAACATAATTGAAAGAAATATAAGGTACTGAAAAGAATACAAGAGAGGGATGAAGGAGGACCTAATAAAAACCATGAAATGGGGGCCATTCTCTGTCATCATGAGTAAAAGCTAAGACATTTAATGACTAGTTTACCTCTCACCTCAACTTACTTTTAAATTCAGAGCAAACTCTCGCTAAAAAATAAGCCTTAGACCCCAAATGCAATTGGATAGTCAATAAATCACATCCGAAGATACATCTCAACCCAAAGCTATTTTCCTGACTGGGAGGCCTTGGATTGTAAGAGGAGAATGTTTCAATTAGGGCTGTCCTAAAAATTATAACAGAAGCAAGTTTGTAGAGACATGTTGAGAAGAGAAGGCAAGAGAAAAAGAGGTGTCTTGCAAGAAAATAACAACAGATTAAAAATACAGTCATGATTGTCATCCTTTGTAAACTGTATCACCTCAAAGTACTCAGGACAGAGCCACCTCCTAGGTGACACTGGTTACTGTACAGGTGGCCTCGGAGTGGTTCCATCACTAATGCACAGGGTTCATATACAAATCTTGAAATGACATAGCCATAGAGAGCTGTGATAAAGCTAAAGTTTTCTTATGAGAAGAGAGGCAATCTCAGCTACCATTCTGAATTTTCCTTCCACCTGGAAAAGATTCCAAACTGCCAACATCAATCTCAAAAAAATCAGTCCTTTTCACAGAGCGAAAATTCCAAAAATTAACCCTGTCACTCGTTCCAGATGTTTCTTGTCATTAGCAGGCAAAGTTTTGCATGATATGACTATTACAATGATAAATCAATTACTTTTCAGAAATCCTAAAATTGTTCTACATCTGTCTTGAAAACTGTTTGAAGCTCTGTGACACTCTGAATATAGCACAAAGCCATGTGCTCTATAATTTCCCCTGAAATCTCAAACTCAGAGAATAATGTGCCAACTATAGACTACTTTTTAAATGAATCCTTGCATAGGACAGTTGACAGTTTTTGATTGTCTTGTATGCAGTCCTCTTTCTTTTGGTAATGACACCAAAATCATCACTTAAGCATCCACTTCTTCTCCATACAGTGTCTCAGGGGGAAGGTGCGGGGCTGTTTAGTCTGATGCTTAGGCTCACACTAACTTACATAATTCTACCACTAACCACAGTGATTGGTTCAGTGATAGACATATGACCTAAAATGGCCTAATCAGATTGAAACCCAGAAACTTTTTTCAAAGATGAAAGGAATATGCTCTTTCCTATTGGATTGGAATAAGGAATGAGATGATAATGGCCAAGTTAGGAACATAAAGATAAAACCTGTTGAGGACAGAGCCAAAGCCATGGCACTAGATGAAATGGAGTGAGAGAAAAACATGTATTTTGATTCCAATGTTGCAGCCTCACCAGAAATTAGCTCTACCTCGATCATCCAATCATTTTCATTAGTTAAGTCAATTTGATATTTTTCTGTAATCTGCAATTTAAAGTGTTGCAGCTCAGAAAAGTTAAGTAACTAGGCTAAGGTCACAGAACTAATAAGAAAGAAGGCCAGAATCTGAGTTCAGGTCTGTCTAGGCCTGAATTGCCTAGAAAAAAGATTGAGAACAAACTCTTTTTAGACCTTTAAAAATATAAAATGTGAATGTAAAATGATAAAATAAAAATTTAATTAAAAAAAGTGTTGCAGTTGATGTAAGCATCTAGTAGGAAATGTTTTCAAAAGACCAAATAGACTAGGTTTATCAGTGTGATAGATGGGAGGGGGTTTGGGGGACAGGGTAGAAAAGGTGAAGGATTAAGAAGTACAAATTGGTAGTTACAAAATAGTCATGGGGGTGTAAAGTAAAGCAAAGGGAATGTAATCAATAATATGGTAATAATTACGTATAGTGCCAGGTGGGTACTAGACTAGTCAGGGGGATCACTTCATAAATTATATAAATGTCTAACTACTATGCTGTACACCTGAAATTAATATAAAATAATATTGAATGTCAATTGTAATTTAAAAATTTAAAAGGGGAGAAAAGATAAAAGGGAATAAGAGGTCCAAATTTCCAGGTATAAAACAAATAAATCATAGGGATGTAATGTACAGCATAGGGAATATAATCAATAATATTGTGATAGTGTGGTACGGTGTCAGATGGATGCTGGACTTATANCTCCAACCCTCTCAAAAAATCCCTATTTCACAGTTTGAGTAACTGAGGTCCAGAGATCTTTAGTGACTTCACCAAGGTCAAACAATCAAGGCCAAAGATGGAGAATAGCAGTCTGACTCATGCTGCCCACTGGACCAAGACATGGCAAACTTTATTCCATAAAACTAGAGAGTAAGATGACCTGTAAGGTCTGTAAAATCACTGGGCCAGGAAGACATTCACAGCTAGAAAGAGTTCACAGATGCAGAACAAAGCCATGGGGATGTCAGGAATATTCCTTGCCATATTTACTAGCTCCAGCCACTTTTTCCAATTTTGTATCTACATAAAACTCAGTGAGACAAAAAACATAATTTTTGGAATAAGATCTAAGTGAAAATCCAAACTTTGCTTTTTACTAATATGCAATCTTTGGAAAGTGACAACCCCTCTGAAACCATTTATTAATGTGTAAAAGGGAAGATGGGGAGTTAATGATGATTATTAGTTTGAGGAATTGTTGTGATAAATAAAATAATATGATTGAATCACTTAAGAAAATTCCTGTAGCATAGTCAATGACAAAAGTGACAGCACACTCTTTCGTGATGTACAACTGTTTCTTAGTTGAAAATAAAAATTGTGTTAATATCAAATGACTTAGAACATTTAATTGAAAAGTTTTCTATACTGCTTTAATGTAATATGTAACCTCCAATTTTTTTCTTTCAAGAACTAGAAATGCTCATACTTGCTTACATGCAAAATATATAATATTAACAATTTCAATAAACTATGATACCAAATATATAGAGAAGTAAATATAAATGATAACATGGAGTATAGCCATGAGGGGTAGCTATGGGCAGCAGAATGTGAAGAAAACTTGGAAAAGGAAACATGGGCTCAGATCTTTTTCATTTTCTGGCTTTAGTCTTCTCATCAAAAAAACAATGGGTTTACACCAGGTGGCCCCAACAGTCCCGATCAATTTGAAAACAATCATATGGTTCTACTAATTTTCAAGTATTTTTGATAATTATAGTAGTCAGACCATAGATAAATAAATAGATCATTACTATATCTAATGTAGTGACAATTTTCAGTCTCTAATGCCTGGTTTTCATTTCACTGCCTTGCCTGCGGTGCTCCTTCTAGTTGATAAGCTAAAGCAGTATGGTGCTCAAGAGGCAAGGCATCAGGGAGGGAGGGAAGGAGTGAGGAAGGGACGGAAGGAGAGAGAGAGAGGCAGAGAGGAAAGGCGGGAGGGAGAGGCAGAGGGAAGGGGAAATGAAATAATATAAAACAAAACAAAATAAAATAGTCTGGAATCATGAATTGGGTGATCAGAGTTCAGAGAAAGAAGTGACAGCTAAGCTGTCCCTAGAAATCCCTATGGGAGGCTACTCTTATCCAGTAATTTTCCAAGTGTCATTCCTGGACCAGCAACATCAACACCACCTCGGAACTTGTCAGAAGCACAAACTTCTCAGGACCTACCCAGACAGTAAATCAGAAACTCTAGGGGTGGGGCCCAGCAATTTGTGTTAAAAAGTCTTCCAAGTAACCTTCCTACCCACTAACTCCTCAAAATGTATTCAGTTTTGCTTTTCTAATTAATTCCAAGATCAAGCTTTTTAAACATTTGCAATCTTTAGTACTCCATATGTAAGCAACTAATCCTACATTTTATCAAGGTTCAAAAATATCCTATAATCCATTATACAGCCTGAAATTTCACAGCTGTTATATATGGGATGCATGTAATACTCTAAGCCCCCGCATATGCTATTTTTATCAAGGAAGTCATGGAGTAATTTTAGATTACAAAGTAGCAGAAATGACCAGAGCTTAGAGAAATAGCTGTAGGGGTAGAGAGGTATGAGACCTTGTATATATCTCATAGTTTGAGGCACTTCATTCAACATATACATTCATACAGCAAGAAAACAGAAAATCAGTAAGACTCTCTAGCAGTCTAAATAATGTGTATGTCTTCCCAATACTAAGAACATTCCTACATCTCTTACCAAATTGCAAGTCTCTTTTCTATAAAGTTTTCCACCCTCAAACCCATTCCAGTGATTTTCGTAATATTCTGATCAGGGATAAGGTCCACAGTTTTTATATCCTATCTAAATTATAAGAGGAAATAGAACAATACTATAAAATAAAACTAGTGAATAAGAGATAAATCTCTAGCTACATTTAGCAAAATACAAAAACAAAACAGAAGACAAAACCAATAGCATACAGAACCAGAAAAGAGAACATTTAAATGCTGCACTGAACATACACATCTATCTCCCCTCCTATGCCAAATCTCATTGAAATTTGGAAAAGTCATATTTTATAATAAGTTTGTGCCAACATTGGGGAACATTTATCTAATGGTAGATAAGAAATTTGAAGGAAAAATAAAAATCCTTGAAGCAGATGGGATTAAGTAATAAAGAAATAGAAGGAGAAATATGAAAGCCCAAACTTATGTACAAGAAATCAACTATAAGCAAGGTCAGTTGTCTCTAAAGTAACTCCAGATCAAGTTCTAAAGAGACACCCCACACTCAGAATCAACCAACACACAGAGTCTAGAAGCAGTAACCAAGATAATTATGAAAGGATCATAGTGTGAACAGCTGAGATAATTTGCTCTCTTCTCCAATGCGTTTGTTTATTCTGTGACTAGCAGCCACAGTGTTTATCACTAGAATAAAGATCTAAAACTCACTTTCTAAATAAAGTTAACCATCTGCCTTAGGAAGGCTCCTAGCCAGACTACAGAGAGAGGCACCATAGAGATTGAGATATTAAGACTCTCCACAAAGACAACAGAAGAGAAGTAAAGGAAAGATTTATCCGATGCCAGCATTCACAGGAAAGCAAAACCTTCATGCCGCCTTTTGATATACTGTCTCATGTGACAAATATTTCCTCGGAAACCACTAAGTAACAAACATGATTCAGCACCCTAAGGGCACACCCTGGGGAAGACGTGGGTCAAGTCCCTACCCGGGTCATGGTTCCACTGCAGTGAAAAGAACTAAAACAAACAAAGAAACACATTGATCACACCAGGCAGGGTTCTGTGCTATGAAATAAAAACAGCAAAAAAAGAAGGAAGGGAAAGGGGATCAACAGTGACAGTGAATGATAATTACATAAGATGTAATTCTTTCTGGGGAGGTACATTTGATGTGATACCCAATTAAAGTGATCTCTAGAGAAACTGTCTGAGGCTGAAGCAGCAGTAAGCATACGGCCCTGAGGTGGGAACTTGCTTCCAAAAACAGCAAGAAGGCCAGTAAGACTAGAAAACAGCGATCAATGATAGAAATGGCAGAAAATAAAGTCAGAGAGGTAAGCAAGAGCTTGACAATGTAGGGCCATTCTGCTCAGGCTAAGGATTTTGGATTTTATTGTCAGTACACTGGAAAGCCATTAGAAAGTTTTTAGTTTTATTTTTGTTTTTGTTTTGTTCTAGTATTTTGCAGGGAGTGACTTATGTTCTAAAAGATTTTCTCTAGCACTATAATGCTTTAGATAATAGACATAAGGAGGAAAGAATGGAAGCAGGGAGACTACATTTGAGTCAACTGCACTAGAAAAAAATGAAAGATGATGGTGACATGGATTAGGGATGTAATTGGAAAGTGGTGAGAGGTGGTCAGATAGGGTATTTATCTGAAGGTAGAGACAGAGGTGGCAGGACTTGCTCCTGCATTGGGTGTAGAATGTATGAGAAATGGAGGAGACCAGGATGAATCTGAGGTTGGCATAAGCAACAGGGTGAATGGCATCATCATCTCCTGCCATGGGGACACTAGGGAAGAAGCAGGCATGCCCTGCGGTGGGAGTTTACTTTGGGGTCTGTCATGATTGACAGGCCTATTAGACATCTGAGTTGAAAGTAATGATTAGGCAGCGAATTCATGAGACTGAAGTTAAAGGTAGAGGTGATAGATGGAAAGTTCTGATTCTAGAAAATTCTAAAAAAGATCACTGAGGTCAGAATAGCAGAGCATTTAGGGGCACCCAAACCCAGTAGGCATGCTTACTGTACACATCACCTGGCCAAATCTCCTGCCCTTTCTCTTCAACCATAAGAGGTAGATGCATCAATAAGAATCTTCAAAGATTTTTTTAAATGCAATTTAGACCCTTAATGACAAATATAAGCAGAAAACCAAATATCAACAAATACATGAGGAATAATAACAGCAAGAAAGTGAAGCAAGCAAATGCATTAATCAGAATAGGCCAATTGTTGAATCACATAACATGAAACTATTAATGTCTTAGTCAAGTTTATTTTTCACATACATCACAGTCTATTGCAGTTTGGTGGGAGGTGAGATGGAAAGGGCAATTTTGTCCACAGTCATTCAGGGATCCAGTATCATACATCTAGCAGCTCTGCCAGTATCTATGACTCATAGTCTTCCACTGGATTCTTTATATCCTGCCAGAAATCAAGTGATGAGAACATGGAGAAGGCATACTGTCACTTCTCTACCTCCTCCCTGGAGAGTATTTTAGGAGCAAGGCCTGGAAGCATTATATATACGTCTTTTCTCTTGTTCTACTGGCAAAAATTCAGTATATGGCTCATTTAGCTACAAGGGAGGCTGAAGTAGAAAAAATGCTTGTATTTTAACACCTGTAGTCATGTCCTGAAAAAATTACTGAATCAACAAAACACAACAAAAAAAAAAAACAAAAAAGAAAGATATGGGTAACACAAAACAGCAGGAAGCAAAGAAAACAGACAACTTAGGTTCATACCTTAAAAATAGCTGATGGTTGCCAGATGGGAGGGAGCTTGAGGGTGAGTGAAAAACGGGACGGGATTAGGAAGTACGGATTGGTTGTTACAAAGTAGGCACGGGATGTAGGGTATAGCATCAGGAATATAGTCAATGATATTGCAATAACTATGTATGGTGTCAGATGGGTACTAGATCTATCGGGGTGATAGATGGGAGGAGAGTTGGGGGCTAGGTGAAAAAGGTGAAGGGATTAAGAAGTACAAATGGGTAGTAACAAAATAGGGGGATGCAAATAAAGCACAGGGAATACAGTAAAACCTTGGATTGCGAGTAACGTAGTTTGCGAGTGTTCCGCAAGACGGCAAACATTTCTAATACATTTTAACGTGGTAAATGAGCAATGTCTTGCAATACGAGTAGTTTGCTTCCAGAACAAATTATGCTCACAAACCAAGGTATTACTGTATAGTCAATAATGCAGGAATAACTATGCATAGTGCCAGGTAGGTACTAGACTAGTCAGGGAGATCACTTTTTAAATCATATAAATGTCTAACCACTATGCTATACACCTGAAATTAATATAAAATAATACTGAGTGTCAAAATAAATAAAGTGTTAAAAAATAAAAATAAAGTGAAAATAAAAATAGCTGCTGCAAAATTCTAAAGTAAAATAATGGAAATCTGGATCTACTATCAGATTATTTAAAAGTAGATGATGTAGAAAGGGAAAGTATCCTAAGGATGAAGTCCTATTCAAGGGAAGGTATTAGTATTGGTTAACCTTTAAGTCTAGATACTGACATAAAATATGTTTATGTATCCCAAAATTTTAAGGGTGACCATTAAAAAATAACAAGATGTGAATTTTGAAGTTCATTCGTAGAAAAAAAGATGAAACAACAACACAAATAATCTCAATCAATAAAAAAAACTGCAGAAGACATGGGGAAAATGCATTAAAAATAAAAACAAATAGTAAACTAAGAGGGAAGAAATAAATACAAACATCATGAATTACAACAAATGTGAGCGGACTAAATAACCTATTAAATTTTCTGTCTTAAAAGTTAGTGTAAGGCACTGTTCGCCCTACAGGCCAGCTCAGCCATGCAGTAATAGGCGCACACTCCACATCCTGCTATGCGGGAAACCCAGCCGGAAATACATTATCCATATCCTGCTTGGCACAAGTAGAAATTTTCTGATGTCGTTGTCCCCAGCCGTTGCCCCCACCAGCTTGTTGCCACCAGTTACTTACTCCACCCTATAAAAACTAGACCCTTCCCTTAGTCAGGGCTGACGCCTCTCACGGCCTCAGCCTGGCAGATTAACAAACTTGCTTGCTTGAATATCGGTGTCTCTCGCCCCCTGTCTCCTCGGTGAACCTTTCATTTTGGTGCCAAAACCCGGGGAGGGACAAAACCAGGAGCGTGCTCGATCGCCCTGACCCTCCGCTTCCTCCCTTGGGCTCGATCTGCACTCTGGTCCTCCTCCCAAACCTGCTGGAGTAACACCCATAGGGAGATCTCTCACTTCCATTGCTGACCCCCGCAGACACCACTAGACATCTATACCTCCTATTTGGGTGAGGACGGATTCCCTACTCTCATTCTGGTCTTCTGCTCTGTCTCGGCCCGTCAGACCAAGACCTAGCGCTAGGCCAAAGGACTCTCCCCACCCGCGGGCCTCGGCACTCTCAGCCTGGGGATGCCCACCCTGGGAAAGGTCTCTCCTACGTTCCGGAGTAGGGTATCGGAAGGTGGGATGCCTCCTCCCTTTATCCTCTTCCTAGTGGGGATTCCTGCCCTCACCCTTCTCCCACATCCGACTCACACCATGGGCACCTCCTCGTCTCTCCCGCCTAAACGTAAGCCCTTAGGGTGCCTTTTACGCAATTTGGACGCCCTCGGCTTGCGGGATGAGATCCAGCCTAAACGCTTGATTTTCTTTCACAACACTGCCTGGCCTCAGTATAAGTTGGATAATGGAGCTCAGAGGTCTGAGAATGGAATCTTTGACTTTAACACCATTAGGGACTTAGGTAACGTCTGTCATCGCAATGGAAAGTGGTCACAGATCCCCTGTGCCCAGGCCTTCTTCGCTCTCCGTTCCCATCCTTCCCTCTGTCAGTCTTGTTCCACCTTCCAAACCTTCCTTGTGCACTCAAATCCCCCTCTTCCCTCTGAGGACGACACCTCAGCCTTCGACCCGGGTGACCACCCCTCCCTTCCGACACCCCCTCTATATGCTCCTCATTCATCGCTCTCCCCGTCATCACCCAAACCCTCTGACTAGGAGGCCTCTGGGCCCTGGGACTCAAGTCCCCACCCAGGTCCAGCCTCTTCTATGGACCTCCCTTCTCCTCCCTGTCCTCGGTCTCGGGCACACCCGGCTCCCCTACTTCCCTTGAGGGAGGTCGCTGGGGCTGAAGGAATCATCGGGGTCCATGTCCCCTTTTCCCTGTCTGATCTCTCTCAGATAGAGAAACGCCTGGGCACCTTCTCCTCCAACCCTGACACCTACATTAAGGAATTCAAATGTCTCACCCAGTCCTCTGACCTCACCTGGCATGACCTTTATATTATCCTCTCCTCCACCCTCCTCCGGGAGGAAAAGGAGCAAGTATGGCTGGCTGCCCAAGGGCACACCGATGAGCTTCATCGGCAAGACATCCAAAAACCCGTTGGTGCGGAGGCCATTCCCCGTAAAGAGCCAAATTGGGATTATCAGGCCAATAACCTGGGGCTGGCCCACAGAAACCATATAATTACCTGCCTCATAGCCGGCCTCCATAAAGCGGCCCACAAAGCAGTTAACTTTGAAAAGATGAAAGAAATCACTCAACAAGCCGATGAAAACCCAGCCCAGTTTTTATCCCGCCTCACTGAGGCTCTTCAGAAATACACCAGGGTAGATCCCTCATCTTGGGAAGGAGTCATTGTCCTTAACATACATTTTATCTCACAGTCAGCTCCAGATATCTGAAAAAAAACTCAAAAAGGCTGAAGAAGGCCCTCAAACCCCCCAACAAAACCTTGTAGCCTTGGCCTTCAAGGTCTCTAACAATCGAGACGAACAGGAAAAACTAGAAAAGACCCACCGAGATCAGATAAAATGCCAGCTACTGGCAGCTGCTATCAGGGGCTCCGACCAGAAGGAAGCTCCTAGCAGGGCACAAGGTCCATCACCAAGAGGCCCACAGAGCCCCCCGCCCCTCGCCCCATACCATGTTTCAAGTGCAGTAAAGATGGGCACTGGGCAAGAGCTTGCTCCAGTCTGTGGCCCCCACCCGGGCCCTGTCCTTCTTGTGGTAAGAAGGGACACTGCAAGGTTGACCGTCCTTCCCAGGGAAGAGGGGCTTCCCTTCCCCCTGTGGACGATGAGTCTCATCTGCCCTGCCGAGCTTACTTGGCCTCGCAGCTGAAGACTGACGGTGCCCAGGGCCCCCAGCGCCATCTCCCATCACCACCTCGGAGCCCAGGGTAACGCTTCTAGTGGCAGGTAAGCCGATCTTTTTGATAGATACAGGGGCCACCTTTTCCACACTGCCTGAATTTTCGGGCCCAACACACTCCTCCCAGGTCTCTGTTGTGGGCATTGACAGCCTAATATCTCAGCCTCTCTCAACCCCCTTACTGTCATGTTTCACATTCTATTTTCACACTCCTTCTTGATCCTTCCTGGATGTCCCACTCCTATACTAGAAAGGGACCTCCTTTCCAAGTTTAAGGCCTCATTCTCCTTCCATCTCCCAAACCCAGAGCCAGCCTTACTCCTCCTTCTCGATCCTGCCATCTCCTCATCTCCCCTCCAACCTCTTCTGCCCACTTCAGAGGTCAACCCCCTCATTTGGGATACCTTGACTCCTTCTGTCACCAAACACCATCCTCCCATAAGGACTCAGCTTCACGACCCTTCTAAGTTCCCAAACCAGCCACAATACCCTATTTCTCTCCCCCATCAAAAGGGACTCAAACCTATTATTAACAAATTCCTGGCTCAAGGCCTCCTATGGCCAACCCATTCTCCATACAATACCCCCATCCTGCCAGTAAGGAAACCCAACGGGACATATAGGTTGGTCCAGGACTTCTGAGTCATCAACTCTGCAGTACTTCCCATTCACCCTGTAGTCCCCAACCCATATACACTCCTATCTCTCATCCCTTCTACTACCACTCATTTCACAGTTACAGACCTCAAGGATGCATTCTTTACCATTCCCCTCCACCCAGACTCTCAGGACCTTTTCGCATTCACTTGGACCCCGACACCCTAAAATCCAGACAGCTTACCTGGATGGTCCTCCCACAGGGTTTCCGCGACAGCCCTCACTTCTTTGGCCAGGCTCTTGCCTCAGATCTGGCCTCCCTCGATCTAGCCCCCAGTACAGTTCTACAATATGTAGATGATCTACTTCTCTACAGTTCCTCACATACCCTATCCCTCCAACACACTGCCTCCCTACTAAATTTCCTGGCCTCTAGGGGATACCGGGTATCCCCCACCAAAGCCCAACTGTCCACTCCAACAGTCACTTACTTGGAAACTCAGCTCTCCCCCACCCAGAGGACCATCATGGCAGATCGAACCGCTCTCATCAGAGATCTCACCCCTCCTAACATGAAAGGTGAGATCCTCTCCTTCCTTGGACGGGCAGGGTTTCTCCGCATCTGGATCCCTAATTGTGGTCTCTTAGCTCGCCCTCTCTACCAGGCTGCTAAGGGTCCCCTTTCAGAGCCCTTAGACCCTGCTGTAAACACTGTCCCGGCCTTCAGAGCTCTTCAACAAGCTCTCCTCTCTGCCCCTGCCGTCTCCTTCTCTGACTTGTCTAAGCCTTTTCTCCTCTATGTAGCCAAAAGTCAAGGTATTGCCCTCGGAGTACTGGGCCAAAACAAGGGGCCCACCTCTGGGCCCGTAGCCTACCTGTCAAAACAGCTAGACCGCACAGTGAAAGGATGGCCCACCTGTCTACACGCCCTGGCAGCAGCTGCCCTCTTAGCACAGGAAAGTAGGAAACTAACCTTTGGAAAAGACACCACTTTCTACTACCCACACAATCTACAAGACCTCCTTTCCTACAAAGCGATGTGCTACCTATCACCATCAAGAGTACAGCAGTTTCACACCACATTCATAGAAACACCCAACTTCGAGGTAGACAGAAGCCCTCCTCTCAATCTGGCAACCCTTCTTCCTGACCCCTCAAACTCCCTCACACATTCCAGTGTAGAAATCCTAGAACATCTTAAACCCCATTTTCCTAACATTGTAGCAGAGCCCCTCCTAGTCCCAGATCTTCTCTGGTTCATCGACGGGAGCTCCACCACTCAGGATGGCACAAAAACAGCAGGATATGCCATCGTCTCCCTTATAAACACTGTAGAGGCAAACCCCCTCCCCAGAGGGACAACCTCACAGAAGGCGGAACTCACCACACTCACTCGAGCCCTAACTCTTGCCAAAGGAAAGAAGGCCAATATCTACACTGATTCCAAATATGCTTACCATATCTTACACTCTCATGGAGCCATCTGGCAGGAGCGAGGGTTCCTATCCACAAAAGGGTCCCCCATCACAAATGCCCCTCTTATTCTCCATCTCCTCCAAGTGGCCCGTCTTCTTGACAGGGCTGGAGTCATACATTGGGACACCAAAAGTGAACGGATCTTAACTCAGTAGGTAACAACAGAGCAGATGAAGAGGCAAAACGGCCTTCTCAATCCCCTGCCCCAGCTAACCAACTCCTTGTCATGCCACAAACACAGCCCCACTACTCCCCATCCGAATAGGAACATCTCTTGGCCCAAGGGACCATCCTCTAAGGAGATTGGCCCCTCTCTGATGGGTGATATATTCTCCCCCAAGCCCAAGCTAGGGAGATCCTAACAATCATTCATCAATCCTCCACATTGGGTTCAAGCCTCTATACCATCTTCTAAGGCCTCTATAACCTGTTGACATTTTCCTACACTTCTCCACAAAATCACTGATGCCTGCACTATCTGTTCCATTGTCTCCCCACAAAGGGCCATCCGGCCTCCATCCTTTCCCACATACCAGCCACGGGGACACCTCCCAGGAGAGGATTGGCAAATAGATTTCACACATATGCCCCCTGTCAAGAAAACAAGATATCTACTAACCATGGTAGATACCTTTTCAGGGTGGGTAGAAGCCTTCCCCACCACCTTGGAGAAGGCCTCTGAGGTCACCAAGTTCTTACTACATGACATTATTCCCCGTTTTGGGCTACCACACTCCCTTGAGTCAGACAACGGCCCTGCCTTTACTTCCAAACAACCCAACAGGTATCCTAGGCTTTGAACATCCAATGGAGGCTTCACATCCCCTACAGGCCACAGTCCTCAGGAAAAGCAGAGAAGGCAAAACAGTATCATCAAAGCCCAGCTAAGCAAACTCAGTCTGGAGGTGAAGAGACCCTGGATGGACCTCTTGCCCATAGCTCTCTCCTGTCTGCACCAGCCCTTGCGTCCCTACCTTTCTGAGCCCCTTTGAGCTTATGTATGGCAGGTCTTTTCTGTTCGGAAACATCCCTAACCAGACATCTCCCTTGGGCGACTACCTACCAATCCTAAGTTTAATTAGACAACTTCTTGGGGAACATGCAAACCAGGCTCTCTCTCAGCCCCGTGAAGACCCTCACCCCACTTCCCTCTTCCCTGGGGACTGGGTATTCCTTAAGACTCTTCACCAGACCGACCTCCAACCAAAATGGACAGGGCCCTTCCAGGTCCTACTAACAACTCCTACTGCTGCCGAAATAGCGGGTCATCCCTCTTGGCTTCTTCCTCTAATAGGATCTCTGACATTTTTGTTTCTACCCCTCGTGTTTGGCCCCTGCCTGCTATGCCTTCTTACATGCTACCTACAGGATCGACTCCAGGCTTTCACCAACAACACGGTTCGAGATACGACACTACTCGGTGATTATCACCGCTTGTCATCCACCTCAGAGCCTGGCAGTACCCATACCTCCAGCACTTACCCCTGCTCTGACGTCACCCCTTCTCAGCAGGAAGCAGCTCCAGAAGAGAGACAAAGCGTCCCTATTCCTTAAAAATCATATCATAAAAAGGCTGGAATGTAAGGAACTGTTCGCCCTGAAGGCCAGCTCAGCCATACAGTAACAGGTGCACACCCCGCATCCTGCTTGGTGTGAAACCCAGCGGGAAATTCATCATCCATATCCTGCTTGGCACAAGTAGAATTTTTCCGTTGCCATTGCCCCAGACATTGCCACCACCAGCGGTTGCCACCGGCTACTTACTTCACCCTATAAAAACTAGACCCTTCCCTTAGTCGGGGCTGATGCTTCTCACGACCTCAGGCTAGCAAGTTAATAAACTTGCTTGCTTGAATATCAGTGTCTCTCGCCCCCTCTCTCCTCGGCGAACCTTGCAGTGAGTCTTTTTTAAATTCTAAGATTAAGTAGTAGGAAGTAAGCTACATATTGTTTGCATTACAAACACCTGCAACTAAGATATGAAATTAAAAGCTAAGAAAATATTTTCCAAATGTGAACTTATACAGAGAGCAAGTGTGTTATTACTCAGAAAAAATAATATATATGTATATATTTCAATATACATATTCTGATAACAATGAACTAGAAGCTTGTTATTCACAAAAGCATAGCAAATAAATCAGGACATTGGAAATTAAAAAAATTCTACATAATGTTTACATTAAAGAGAAAATAAACATTGAAATTATAGACTACTAAAAATGAAAGTGATGTTATTTATCAAAATCTGTGAAATCTGTCCAAGAAGTATTTGGAGTAAAACAAGTAGCTTTAATATATGCATAATAAATTAAGAAAACTGAAAATAAGTTACTAGCTTTCTCAAGAAACCAATAATCATGATAATGATAATAATAAAGATAAAAGAATATATTAACAAATTAGAAGAAATTAGACAATAAAATTAAAAGTCAGTTCTTTGGAAAAACCACTAAAATAAACAAGCTTCTGAAAAATCTAAAGAACAAAAAGAGAAGCCCAAAAATAATACTAATAAAAGAATTCTCTTTAATAAGAGGTGATAATTATGAACATAGTTTCTATGTAAAGGATTCAGTCTCAGAAAAGGATTGTAGAATTTATTGTGAGGACCAATTAAGGTTCATTAATAAATTAATAACAAGTATAAAAGTTAGTAAGTAAAGTTTAAGTAATTAATCATTAAGTAAATAAGTGAATAAGTAAATAAATGCTAAAAATAAATAAATCAACATACATGAAGGATTTAATCAGCACCTGACACAGAGCGATGCTGTATAAGTGTTTGCTATCATTATTACTTCATGTCACTCAGGCTGCTTTGTGGAGAAAAGATTAGTGAGGTAAGAGTGGAAATAGGGAGATAAGTTAGGATAGTATTACAATAATCTAAGGAAAAATGACGATGGCTTAGACAGATGGGAGTAGAGGTGAGAAGAAGTGGTTAATTTCCACATGCAATTTGAAAATAAACCCAAAAGGATTCACTGGGAAACTCTGTGTTGGGTATGAGAGAAAGAGGGAAGCCAAGGATGAACACAAGTTTTCAGGCCTAAGTGGGTGACTGAATGAAATGCTATTCACAGAGATCATGAAAATCCAGCAAGAAAGCAGGTTGGGAGAAAATCTAGTTGGGTCTTAGATATACTAAATTTGAGACTCCTATTGGAAATCCAAATGGGTATCTAATTAACCTTCGCTTCACCCAGCCTCCCTCTAAATAGTCAGGAATGAACTAGGGGTGGTTTGTAAGTGCTCCCAACAGATAACGATGAAAAATGTAAATGCTCCAGGCAAGTCATGTTGAATGACTTGTACCTGGTATGCAAGATGGCTTAATAACCAGTATTCAAATAACTGTCAGGAGGGTCTCTGAACGGAAGCCATCTTGTGCCTGCCACTAACCTAGGGTAGGCTTCTCATTGCCTTGATCATCTACTAGGATTGGTAGACATGTGTCCTGCTGGGGGTCTTTGGTAAGCCTGGAAGTTACACCTACAATTAGGAGTATGTCCTGTTGTCTCCTGATCTGTGTAGCTCTCTGTGGAGAATACTTCTGTTTCTTTTGCCATTAAATAAACCTTATGCATACATCCTTTCACTGTATTCTACTTCCACCTTTCTGTCCCACCATCCCTAACATAAACACATATGCATGCATGGATGCTTAGAAGAAGGTGTGGAAAAGTATTGTGGATGAAAAGGGGACACTGTAATAAATCTAATGGGAAGTAACCTCACAGGGTGATCTGATCATAAATTCTTAACTGGGCAGGTCATGGTGGGTAGCCACTCCCCAGGCATATCACTTCTTTAGTGAAAGGTTTATGTTTGCCTTCAGCAAGCCCTGTCCATTGTTCTTGTGCATCTAGGTTAACACACCTTTGAAATGCCAGAGTAATTCTCTTTTTCAGACCCCTCTGAAGCTTAACCATCCTCAAGAGAGCACATAATCATGTTAACTATTCTATAATCCAACCCCACCTTGCTTTCTCCCACCTTTATGCAATATTCCCTCCTTAATTTGAAATGCATTAAAAAAGCTGCAAACTGTCATTCCCCAAGCATCTGAGATTTTTATTCCAGGAATTGTCATCAGTTTGACTCAAATAAACTCAAATAAATTCTTATAAAAATCCTCTACAGATTTGGATATTTCTCATGTCAACAGTATATACCCAAACTGTAAACAGATAGGAATATAATTGAGGAAGGAGATGATGGAAGTCTCTTTTAATTTTTTCCCATATACTTCTTGAATACTTGACTTTTTCCCTGTATTTTACCATTCTAAAGAGTATTGTTCTGGGCTGGCCGAGTGGCTCAGTTGGTTAAGAGCTTGCTCAAGAATGTGAGCTCTGAGCAACAGCAGTTCGATGCCCGGCCTGAGCTGAGCTGCCAACAGGTGGCAGGATGGCTCAGCTAAAAAAAAAAAAGAGTATTGTTCTATCAAAAGATTGTTGTTTTAACAAAAACTATTAACACTAACTTTTAAATGATTAGAATATACATCAAAATGTTAATGTAAATCATGAGTGGTGAAATTATTAGTGTTTTTCCTTTTCTGTCTCTTGTTTCTCCTATCTATATTTTTAAAATATTCTATAATAAATATGCATTATACTCTTATAATAATATAAAAGAAAGAACACTTGGATGCAAGGAAGAGAATCAGGAAATATGGGGCCCGATATTACCCCAGGTTCAATCCAGTAGTACGAAAGCCAACTTTGGCCTCTGCTGTAGTGTTTAAAACATGAGCAGTTCAAATTATCCCAGCATCCATTCAAAGTCTTATATGCTATGACTTCTTTCTCCCTCTCACCTGGAAAAATCAGCTAAATCATTTGCAAATTCTCTGAAAAGAGGAGCTTGTTCTTTATCATTTAACCCACAATTATTTCCTTGGCTTGAGAGTATAAATATTTAGTAATTTTTCTTTCTCTAGCTCCCTCTCCCCCTCTCCTTCCTTCCTTTCCTCCACATACATTTATTGAGCACATTTATGAATCAAGCACTGTGACAGCTTGAGAATATAAAAAATAATAATGGACAAGTTTTTAGCCATAGGCTGTGCCTTTATTATACTTGCCATCTAGAGAAGGGTAAAAAATAAATAAATAAATAACAACAAAATGTGATTTAAAAACAAAAACATAACTATCACTGAAATAACAGTCCCTTATTATTCATGGAGGTTCACAATCAATAGTTAAACCTCAACATACTAGCACATTGAAGCTGAGGGTGCAACCAACAGGAAGGTACAGGCTAAGGCACTTTTTTTGCCATGTTGGAAGGAAATTAAGAGGTAGCTAATAGTCCTTCCGGGACTCCTGTTTCCTGAGGAAAGCCAAGGTAAAATGTCCACACAAGGTGAGGTTGGCATTTAAAGCAATTGGATTGTGATAACAAGTGAGTTTGACAGAGCATTTCCCCTTAAATTGTGATACTTTTTCTTGAATGTATGACACAAGGTTGTGTCCTATATATTCTGTAGACAGAATTTTTTAGAATTGCCAAGATTTGTACTCAAATCTCTAAAAGTTACTCAACTGCTTCCAAAAAAACCCCAATAACTCAGTGCGTATTAAGTTCAGAAAGCTGTTAAACTGATTTACAGACATCTTTGCATGCAAGGTAACAGGTTTGTCTTATCAGAAAGCAAGGTCACATGGTTATACCCCCATTTACCATTTAATTTACTGTACTGAATTCAAATAAAGTATCTTATTAATGTGTCTCTGACAGTCAGAAAAATGGTTAGTTATTACGTTTTACAATATGATTAATGGCCAATGTCTATATTGATTAAAAGTAAAGGGGTTTCTTTTCCCAAGGAATTAACAAAGATGAGAGGATTTTAGGTTGGGTAATTGTTTGAAATTATTGCAAGAAATGTAGATAGCTAAATATGTTACAGCCTCTTACTAGAAAATAGGTAACCTATACTACCTGAAGCAGAAGTAATTGTTCTACAATTTTTTTTAATTTTACCTTATTATGGAATGAACTCCACATTGATGGGGATGTGAACCAACTGTGGAACATTAATATATTTGCAGCATAATTAATTTGTAAATGATGCTCGAGATAAGATACTAGCTTGTAAATGGACACCATATGACAATATTTTATTTAGCTTAGTAGTAGCTTTCATTTATACCTAATTATTCAACATTCATATAAATCATTACCATTTGCTATGGAAATTATATTTATAATTAAGCAACAAGTAAATTTAACACACTTAACAATTCACAATTTTCCAGTTGAAAGCATATATGGTAGACCTGGAAATCATTATCACTATCACGAACCTCTCTGTTTTGACTATTATAATCACAATTTGGCAATTTACTCAGTATAAATTACTTCAGGTTAATAATGACTATATATGATTTGCTCCAGCTAAACTTTCTAATGTTATCATTTATCTTTAAGTATTTTTTAAAATTAACTCTGGCTCTAAGAAGACAATGTGGAGAATGACTAACAGGTATTAGCATGTAAAGTGATTCTGTGTATTTCATTTAAATGTTTCCAGCCAGATTCTATAGCAATTTTGTATAGAAATACTAGTTGGGCCATCATTGTCTATTATACACCAGGAATAGAAATGGCATTTGCTTCTTCTTAAAGAAAACCAAACAAGCAAGTTTTCTGCTTACAGAAAAGACATAATAGGTTTATCTTGAATAAAATAAAACCAGTTATGCTATTTTATGTGTAATAATTATCTGTAGAAATCTCATGAGAAGTAAAATTTAGTATTATAAAACAATTAAAATTTCCAATGGCATGAATACAATCTTTGTAATTTTTTTCCATTCCTAAATGACTAAATATCATATAATATTCTATGAAACAAGTAATTTAAACCACAAATAAGAAAATATTCAATTCAATTGTATGTACTTTGATCAGACCTTATTTTTTATTATAGAGAGATAAATGCAGATGTACTCTATACCTGAAATGTCACCAATACGGAAAAATGCAAGTAAACTGGCAACATTTCTTTCAAAGCCTCTTGATAAGAATAAAATGATTTTACACAAAAACTCAGAATCAGTGTATGACATTCAATTCTTTCTGACAACTTAAGTTTAAATTCTGGTACAAAACTAACCCAAACTCTCCTCTTCAGTGTGTCCCAGCAATAGCAGTCCCAATAATAACAATAGGTCTCAGGGGGAGCATTTCCCGTTTCCAACCCTACAACTTCTGTGTCAACTTGGCTAGGCTATAGTACCTAGTTATTTTATCAGACACTATCAAGGTGTTTCTGTGAAGGTATTTTGTAGATGTGACTAACATCTAAAATCAGTTGACCATAAGTAAAGGAGATTACCCTTGATAGTGTGGGTGGGCCTCATCTAATAAGTTGGAAGGCCTTAGGGGCAAAATCTAAGGTTTCCCAGAGGAAAAAATCTGCCTCAAGACATCAGCACCAACTCATACCTGAGTCTCCAGCCTGCAGGTCTGCCCTACACAGATTTCTGACTTGCCAGCCCCAACATCACAGGAGCCAATTCCTTAAAACAAAGTATCTTTTATAGAGAGGTGTGTAATAGTTTAGGTTTTAATATATATCATAGGTTCTCTGTTTCTGTGGCTCCCTATTTCCCACCGTAGGAAGGGATCTGGTTAGAACAGCGGGCATGAGTGAGACATTTGACCCAATCTGAGGAGGGGTGCTTGTGATGGACTGGAGACATGCCTCTCCCTTTTGAATATGAACAGGTGTGAGTGAGGATAACAATTCTAAAGGATGCCAATTAAAAATGATCTCCGATGGCCACTAGAGCAAAGGTTATACTAGGCAGGTGGAAATACTTGGAAGCATGTTTTATGTTTGTCCAACACTCTACAAGTAGTCCAGTACTACTGAACTGGATTTTAAGTTTATTTATTCATTCCACAAATACTCATAGGTTGTTTATTATGTTCAGATCCCCTGCTGGTTACTGAAGATATTGCTGTAAACAGGACTTCAAGACCTCTTCCCTTATGGAGTTTGCAACCTAGTTGGGGAAAGACAATTAATAAAGATATAATTAAATAGTCATTAGTGCCATAAAAATAGCATAATGGAAAGAATTGGGAGGTAGAGGACAAGGCTAGGAATCCCTCTGCAGAAGGGTCATAAAGGTTGAAAGATGTGACGCCTGGGAGTTTCAGGCAAAGAAATCAGCAAACTCCAAGGCCCTGAAATGGGAATATACTTTGTTTTGGGGGGGAAATTAGGCCAAAGTGGCTGAGGCACAGTGCACAAGAGTCAGAGGGAAGAGATGAGGTTGCAGAGGAAGGCAGGAGGCAGAGCATATAGATTCTTTAGGTCATGGAAAGAAACTTGGGATTAATTCTAAGCGCAATGAAAGCCATCCTAGGAGTGTAAGTATAGGAGAACCATGATCCAATTAGTGCTTTTAAAAAGGTCATTTTGCCTCTTCTATTGCTTTTGGAATGAGTAGTAGGAAGTCAGTGATACAAAAAGATCAGTTAGGAGACTATTTCAAGATTCAAGGTATAAGATTTTGGTGGGTAGCGGTGTGGATGAAGACACATAAATAGATATAGGATTCATGTTGGAAGTGGAGTCAATAGGACTCACTTAATGGATTTGGCAAACCAAAAAGTTATCCAATGTGATGTCTAAGTTTACCCAAATTAGGATAAACTTCTAGTAAAACTGAGTAGGCGGGTAAGTAGAAGACATGAGGTCTATGATCATTTTGCCATCTGTGTGACTTTGGGCAATTATTCTATTCTGTGGTCCTCAGTTTTCTCACCCATAAAACTAGAGCGTTAACTAACGAATTCTGAAATCTTGCCCAGCTCTGACATCCCATGAACCTGTACAAAGGCTGTAACTGCAAGCACCTGAACAAAGAATTTTTCAATATCTTTTTTTTTTTCAATATCTTGATATCCAGAGAAAACTCAGTTTACTTATTCTGGTCCTTGGCTTATTTTCAGGATATTTCTCTCACTAGCAGATCAGACTAAACTCAATTAAAAAAAAAAAGACAGTGTACCATCTATCATTCTGAATCATCATTCATGACACTTGTGAACACGCTCAAATTAGCATATAGGTATTACATGAGCAATACCAGAATGCTAAGCCAAGGGAACTCTTCTGTGCTGTGGTTCCCACAAAAACAGTCCTGGGTGGCTTCCCACAATTGACCCTAAATATCAAGAAGGCCACTTATAGTTTATTTCCTTTCATTTAAAAATCTGAATATAAAAAGCAGAACATCTTTGACATTCTGCGAAGTCCCACATTCACTCATGCATCACACATCCATATTGTGCCCTGCATTTGGAGTGATCCCAGAAACAGCCTATTTTATTCAATCACTTAGAGGCTATTTTCCAAGAGACATGTGCTCTTCTTGTTCCTGGGTTTACAGGTGGCTGATTTCTCTTAGGCTCCAAGCGGGGTGCAACACAGGCACTGAAAATATAAGCAGTTGTAGAGTTGTACCCAGTAGGGTGTGCTTTACAATTATAATGTTTATAGACATATTAAGAGTGACATTTTTCAAAAGAAAGAATTAAGAAACATCAGGAATACCAGCATTTGAATAATTCCTTATAGAAACCAACTTTTTCCTGTGCCTTTTTTTTAGGGGGGGGGGCTCAGAATATGCCCATATGTACATAGAGAAGTTATTTTTTAATAGCATATTTATTCCACTGTGAGGAGAGTTCATTCTTTGAGTAGAAACAAATTCTTACTTCTTTTAGTAGAGATTTGCAGCAGGAAGTACAAAATAAATGTAAAATGGAGGTAACTTGCTTGCATCATTACCTGTGAAGGCGTGAGTAGCTAAAAAATATTTTCTGAAAGGGAGACTGGGTATAGTATTATATTATGCCTAAAAGTATTATACACATTTCAAAAATATTAGTGAAGAAGGGCTCCAATGTACTATGAATTTGGAGAAAAAATTCTTGTTGGCATTTAACCATTCAACAGGGTAGTAAAAATAACAGAAACTGCTAGTTTTACAGAGCATGAATCATGGGATGGGACCATTAGGTCAGGACTTCCCACAGACGATGACTGCACAGTGAAAATGGAATCTGTAGATTCCTCCAGCAAATCAAATCTAGGCTAGAAGGTGAGCCTGTGTGTGGAAGGTGATGAGCCTTTTGCTGCAATAATGGGAGCATCACTAAGGATGCAAGGACCTGCTGAAACAACTGCTAAGTCTCTTTCACGGAGCTCAAAGCATTTCAGAAAATATTTCATCAATTCTTACAATTCCACGTTAGGTTGGTAATAAAGATTTCTGTCTCTATATAAGGATACAAAAGGTAGGTGTACCGACTGTATGAAGTAGAATCAAAAGCTCAAAGCCAGCGCTGAACAAATGATTCTGAAATTCTAACTGTTGTTTAAGTGTTCTAGCCATAAAATCATGCAATGTTCCCTCACAGCTTGTCAAAATCAAACAAAAACTCTGCATTTTAAAGTAGGGAATTATATGTTACAATGGTGAATGAGAAAAATACCTGAAATTGGCAAAGAAAAAACAGAAATGACAAGCATTTTTCTTATGTACTAAACGATATGATCAGACAATTAATATAATTAACCAAAGGCAAATGGACAACAAATGAGAAAACAATCAACCTCACTTGAACGAGACCAGCTCGCTCACCAGGCTCTCCTGACTCGTCAGCCAGGAGCTCACCAAAAGGGTCCCTGAGAGGATTGGGTGGGAGACGAGAAATAACGAGAAGAGAGACAAAAGCTGGGAGCAGGAGGGACTCAGCCTGCTGGTAACAGACTAAGACCTCATTTATCAAATCCACTCAGGTTATATAGGGAACAATTTCCTCTTATCAGGGATAATTCCATTTTTATTAGGGGGTTTTAAGGATAGGCATACAGAAACTGGGAGATTTTGGAGCAATGATTACGTATGGGGATAGAAACTGTAACAAGTCCATGGTGGAAAGTCCCGGAGCATTGTTTATCTTCTGGGGGTGTCTGAGCCTTGCGTATGCAGGTACTAAGCAGGCTCTCTTATCTAGCTGCTCCTTCAGGCATAAGGTCCTGAACAGAGGCATGTAGCAGTTTGCCACAGCCTCTGTATCCCCAACTGTTCTCAGTTGGCTCCCAACACTCACTTGTAATAGCAACTTAAAAATCAAACAAATTAGGGCCGGCCGAGTGACGCATTGGTTAAGAGCTGGCTTGAAACGCCAGCTCTAAGCATGGGGGCCCCGGTTTGGATCCCACATGAGGGCCAGTGACACTGCCCTCTACAGCTAAGATGGTGAACAACAGCTCTACCTGGAGCTGGGCTGCCGTGAGTCGCCAGTGACGGCCTAGGCTGCAGCCCCTGCTGCAGTGGGCTGCCATAAGCTACTGCGTGTGGCCAGCAGCCAACGTGAGCAGCCTGCAGCTGGTGTGAGCTGCCAAGAGCCACAGTGAGCAGCCGTCCAGTGGCCGGCAACCGATCTGCCTCAGCTGGGAAGACTGTAATGAACACAATACCAACATGGGCCAGTGAAGCAATGTCCTCCACAACTAGACTGAAGAACAAAAGGACAGCAACTTGTCTGTTCCCATTCCCCCGATTCCCCAATAAAAAATCTTAAAAAAAAAATCAAACAAATTAAAGCAAGATATGGTTTATCTATAAAACTGGTTAAGGTTTTTCCTAAAATAATTTTGCCAAGTGTTGGCCTAAATAGTAGGTTGTAAACCAATATGCACCATAGGATTCTAACTTTGTTAATAAACAATTGAACAAAGATTTAATTAGAAAAGAGGTTAAAGGAGTTTAGGTCAAAATGTTAACCCCAATTTTATCTAGGTAGTGGCAGTTCATTTCAATTTTATATTTTTCTTTGGAGTTTTTCTCATTTTTCCAAACTTCCTAGAGTAAAAAGTTTTACAGTGAAAACGATGTCATTAAAAATTCGGTTAACTAAAAAGGCTATTGTGCTATTGTGAGTCATTTAAATTTATCAGTACTCTTAGAAATACATGTCCATCAACACAAATGAAGAACATTTGATTACCAGAAGAGATATGCATTCCAAGAGGTAACTGCCATTAGAACAGTAACTAAAATCATCCCAATAGAAATCCCCCAAACTTCACTGAAATAAAGGTTGTAGAAATGTTTGGTCACTAAAAGACATGCTTTAAACATATTAAAGCATTTAAAACTTACAGCTGCAATTGAATGATTCCAAAGGTAGTCAAGATTTAGAAATGTAATGATAACCTGAGAACCTGGCCAGAGTAAAAATAATAAACGTTTGCTTCTTGGCACTTACATTGGATTTCATCTCCCACCCCTGCCTCACTTTTACCTGCTCTATTTTTTAATACTTTTAGTGGATGTTAAAATAGTTCCTATGAAAATAAAACGTGGAAAAAATCCTCTCTGCTTTTTTTTTATATATATAATTTAATAGGGCTATCTGGATTAAGCTGAAGATGATCTTAGAATCAAGAAAAATATTGTTAGGCAAATTAAAGGATAAATTAGGAGACATGATTAAATTAGCTTAATTTTAAAGTAATTTAAAAATTATTTTAAAGATTTTAAGACACTTTTGGCAAATAAACAATGATGTTTCCAAATTAATTGTTCCAAATTAATATTCATTAGCATAGGTTCAGCATTACTTCAAATTGCTATTGGAAAACTACCTCCCGTTGCTATATACAACACCAAAAACTATTTTAAAAATATTTTCTTATTCACAATGACCTCTCCCTCGATTACTCCTAATAAATCAGAATTTAATATATGCATAAAAATTCCCCAATAAGATGAAAAAATTGTGATGATACTAAAAGAAATGCAATGCATCTTTTTCTAAAAAAAAAATTATACATACAGACACACACAGACAACTCCAAAATACATACAAATGGCTAATAAAATAGATTATATCTCACTGGAAATCATATACATGCAAAATAAGACAATGTTATTATGTCAAGTATAAAGTTGGGACACAAAATTATATAATTATATGTTAATGTGTGCGTGTGTGTGTGTGCGCATGTGTGTGACTGAATGAAACATAGCAACTGATTGGGATTATGAATATTGTGGAGATTTGGGGTTTTAATTTGTAAATTTCCTGATAATCTATAATAACCATATATTTTTAATAAGGAGAATATACTTTGAATTTCTGAAAAGAAATAATGATATATGTTTGCATATAATGTCAACATCATCTATTCTAATTCTGAAACAAGTTGAAAAAATAATTTCTGAGCACATTTGGCAAGTACCACCTAAAACTAATCATCAATATACAGGCCACCTAATTTTGTTTCCAGCTTGGCTGTCTTCAATTTATATTGTAACCATGTTTTTGGAACAAATTCCTATCAAAAGGTCAGATATGAACAAAAACTACTGAGTAAAAATTTATCTGACTTGGATTTTTCTCTGAACATTTCCAATATTTGTTAAAATCAGTCATATCTTTATATTTAAAGCACACACACAAATAGGTGCCACCAGGACCAAGACTTATAAAATACAGCATGTGCAAACCAAATACATTTCGAGAAAGTAAATTAGGTATCTTCAGAAACTGCTTCATTTATTTTAGGTCATCATGATAAAATTGCCAAATAAAATCATGTTCAGTGTTTTATTCTCTAATTTTTTGTTTTTCCCTAAAAACCTCAAAATATTTCCTATTTTTTAATAACCTTTTCTATTGTCTGACATGGCACTTTATGTGAGAAGTAAAAGGATATTAAAGCAAGCAAAAAAAGAAGAGCAATTAAAAGCACTGACTCTAATGTTAAAGAGACATGGGTCTGAATCCTCAGTCCTGACTCCCAATTCTATGGTCATTAGAAAGTGACTTAACTCCCCTAAATATCCACTTTCTCACATGTAAAATGGAAGTCATAACATTACACCATAGATTAGAACATTCAGTCAGATCAAGTATATATAACCCTCAAATTACACATATTAAGCAAGCAAAACTACATTAACTAAAAGAGAACAGCCAATGGCATTGATTCTTAAGCAAATGGAACAAAGCAACAAAAGAATTCTTCAGCCTCTGAGTAACGATCATGTTTCTCTATTTGTTTAACATATTTTTATCAGAATATGTAAAAGACAAGGAAGAAATTCATCATGAAGTCCAGTGTGGGGACAATGTACCAAGGCAACAGGTTACATTATAACTAAATCATGCAATTTAGGTGGATCAATAAATAGATTTGGAAACCAACTTTAGGTCTGGGCAATAAATACATCTCTCTAGGTCTCTGCTGAGATCCACAAACACTCACAACCTAAGGTGACTAAACAAGTGCCTATGGCTGTCCTAAGGAATGGGAAACAAAAGCCATTGGAATGACTAAACTTGGTCCATGACCAAAGGCAAATATCCCTAGGAAAGGGATATATTCAATACTCTTGGCTCGCAAGTTCTGATTTCTCACTGATATGCCAAGAAAAATGGTTTTGACTGGCAATTCCTTGACACAATGACATTTTCAAGGCAATCGTGATAGAATTATCAAGTTTCTAAGTCCACGTGTTGATAAAGAAGCACGCCACAGAAACAGAGGTGGGCAGGAGCAAATCACTATGCTAGAACACTGAGCCTGATTCAGTTTCAGTCCCACATTTTATATTCTGCTCAGGCTCGGTCTGTCTCAGACCTTTACCAAGAATAACATTTCATTAATACCAATTAGGGGGTGAAGGGTTTACCATTACTGATCCCATATACTCACTGGTCTTGGGAACACTAGGAACCTGTTGATTCTGTACCTCTTATTGGGATCTACCTGATAAGTCAGGGTTCTCCTTTATAATCATATTCATGGAAAGCAAGCAGCATTTCCAGAAAAATCAAGACTGATTTTTCCTGCCAAATCCTTAGAACGAGGAATTACAAAAGGTCAGTTAAGAACACATTCTGCCTTCCTTGGTCATGTGTTGCTGTCATCAAAGGAAAAAGTCTCCCCACCCCTCTTTTATTTTTTGAGTAGAGGGGGTAAACAGGTGGTAGTTAGCTTAACCAAATACAGAACAGACTAGCCTGAGCAATACAGAATGAAAAGATGACTGAGAGAATACATACAGAAGCCTGAGCTAAAAGTTTCTCGTCCCTTTCTTCCAGTTTTCCGGTCAAATTGTAACTTGGTCCTAATGTATTTAAGAATGTCCCCAAATCTTACTCCACACTTCCTAAGATTAAGTGCATGCTCTGTCTAAAGAACATAGAGTGAAGTTTTTTTCTTATATTAAAAAAAAAAGTTTTATCCAAAAAATTTTACCTGTAGGTTGAAAAGAAATATTTCCTTGTAATGTGGCATAGAAAACTACTCCAATAAATAAACCTGATGATCAGTGAAATACAATTTCTTGAGTGCCGATTATGTGCTAGGGGCTATTCCAGGTGCTATAATAAAGGGTAACAAAACCCAACATTCAAAAACCCAGAACATCTCAGTTATTTTGGTCAGAAAGTTTCTTCCTTTATCCCAATTCCACAAAAAAAGCAAAATTAATAATAACTGGCATTTCATAATAGCAAATCTGAGCCCTTTAACCACTGAAAGAGTGCCAGCACACCGGTTAAACTTAAATATTTGTTAAATGAATAAAGGATATGAAAGAAGAAATCGTTGCTAGATCTAGCCAAGACTAGAAAGAACAAGTATCAGAAATATGCAGGTTAGAGGATTTCTCTAGTCAGATAAAAATTAAAAAGCTAGATTTTTCAATGTCTGAAGGTTTGTTTCCCAGGGTTGGCAGGCAGCACAGCGAGAAGTGGTTTTGTACCTTGGATAGCGCCTGTAAGTCACACGCTCTGAAGTCCCATAGCTACTTAGTGGCTGTGTCTTCCAACTTCACTTTAATACCGCATTCTTTCCCCATAAAAACAGAAGAGATTCCTCAACTCCATCCCCACCTGGACACACATGAAACAAATATGCACCCATAGAAGCCTGGCCTGTTTGTTAAAATTCTGTCCTATGCAGGGAATAAATCTGTCACTTTAGAAAAACTGATCCAGGAAGTCTTATCTCTTGCTATGTGACAGCTCATGCTAAGAGGGCTCACCCCCCCCCCCGAGCTACAGCAAAGAATTTCACCTGCAGGCTATGATAAAGTGGCTATCTGGAAGTTGGAATAAAACATATTATCAAATCATAATTCAGTGTTATAGATTCAAATCATTAAATCTATTTCTGAGGGAGACTCTACCAAAAGCATGCTACCTGTCCATAAGCATTCACATAAGGAAAACAATCTGCACGTGAGCCATGACTAGAAAGTAATAATGATTAAAAAGTCACAAGAACGCCAAAGTAAAAAGACATTATTTGATATGTCTCAAAACCATACAGAACTAAAGTAAAACACAGATAAATAAACGATCCTCATTTTTATTCTTCTGCTTTTTTTTTTTTGGCTTGCTTACTGAGATCCTAAATCTTTGCTTATTTCTATACTGTAGCAGTCATCTTAGGGTTGCGTATTTATTTGCACAGTTTCTCCCATGCTAAATTGAAAATTTCTTGATTGGAGGGATCATGTCTCATTCACAATAGCCAAAAGCATGCTGGACATAGTAAGTACATAATAACTGTTTATTGAATTAAACTAAATTGAAGTAACTCATCTTTGGTTTACGAAACTTCTGTTCACACAGCTCTATGAATGTGATCTATCCCAGTACATAATTGTGTTACTGTAGAGAAAAAGGAAGAACTGTTGTTTCTGATGGTAAATATAACAAAGAGACTTGGGGCATCTGGAAATATTTACCCCATAAAGAATCCTATGAAGAAAGTAATGCAAACCACACCTTTCTGCTGAGAAATCACCAAAGAATCTATTTATGCTGCATTTTTAAATCTCCAAAGACTGTTTTACGAGCAACCAGAGAATAAAAACAATTGACATCCTGGGGAAAACAGAAGGTCAAAAGAAGAGATTCCCATTAAAGAAAGAAAAAGGAGGTGAGGAAAAAGAAAGGAAGAGAGGGAGGGAAAGAAGGAGGAAGGACCACAAAAGAAGGTGCTGTTAAAAGGTAGAACTGGAGAATAATAAAAGTTACATCTTGATAGATGATGAGACGGTTAAAAAAAAAAAAAGCAACAGCATCCAGAAATTGTGCAAGAGACAAAAAGCTTATTCTTGCTGGGCCATGGATTTTATTACATGGAATAGAGGAATGGTGGTTATAACTTGGTTTTGTTTTTAAGATTACTTCTTGGGTAAATGCTTCCATGAAATGCTTTGGGAGAGTTTGCTTTTATCACTTGCAATAGATTCTTAACTTAATATCAAGAATTGCTAAAGCTGTCCAAGGGAAATTCATATCGTGTGTTTAGTCTCACCAAATTCAGATATGTTGTCAATTTTTAGTCTTATATAAAATGTAGCTTACATGAAATTATCCAGTGTTTTAAAATAGTTATTAAGGATTTGGGGCACTCAGTTTAGAAAATTCAGTGTTTCTGAGTGAGGCCCCTTTTCAATTCAGCAGATTTTCCATTTCACTGGGAATCAATTCCATCTGGTGTTTCTAATCCAGCATTTTTTAAAAAATCATTCTACAAGGCCTCTGATCATGTTTAAACACTAAAATTGCACAGTACACACCCAAATTTCCATAAAAATGACTCTGCTAGTAAAGCCACTGCATTTCCCCCTCCATCTGCAAAGAACAGCTTTGGTTTTCTTTTCTACCTAAGAACACCTAATCCTTACATTTTAAAAAACAGAACTTGAGTATTTTTGTTGCCAAGAGCCTCGTTACAATATCGCTAGAATACTCTCCTGTGAGTACTAGATAGTGTGATTGCTGTTAACACATGCTTTTCTAATTCAAATATGATTAGTTATAGCCTAATCACTGAATATTTAAATTTAATTTTATATATAGGTTCTCAAACTACCTGTGCCCAGAAGCCTGTAAATTAGAGGGGATATGAGAATCTGAAATACGAGCAGAGCTGTTTAGAATCTCATTGCTGTCTCCCTTCCCTCTTAGAAATGCACACTTGAAGCCTATGTAATTTGATGAACCATTGTCAACCCAATAGGTTTAATTGAAAAAAATGTAATGTCTTGAAGAATCTAAATTTTAAAAAAAGAATCTCGTTACTGTACATTAAGCCTCGTTCTCAACTTGTAATGCCTACTTTCTGCAGAACCAGAAGTCAGTGTGAAGGTAGCTTCCAAGTCTAGGTTTTAGACTTGGCTGGATGTTGCAACAGCCCCACCATGAATGTTTGGCATGTTCCACACTCCCCTATGGCTGAGAATAATGTAGAAATTGAGATGGAGCTGGGAGCAGTATAATCTTCAAAGCCAAGACAAAAGTCCCAAGACCATAGAGACATTTGAATGCCCATTCGAGGTTTAAAGAAAACAAAGCTAAACATCTACTATTGACTTGCTAAACCCCAAAATGAGTATCAGTATTAGATTTTTACTAACCTATGAATCAAACCATTTTTTAAAACCTAAGTAAACAATTTAAAAAGAAACCAAACTTGTACAATTCTAAAATGTGAGATAACATGCACTAGACCAAAAATTGGCAAGTTCTGGATCCTGTTTCCTATTCTGTTTCTTTGGACGTGTATCATTGAACAGATCACTTAGCCCTCCTAGGCCCCGGGCTTCAATTTCCTCATCTGTAAAACAAAGAATTTTGATTAAAAAATAATAAAACTTACTTCTGGAAATAAATAGGTACAATATTACACTCCATTTGAACTCAAATCTGACTTGTACTTCAACAGTTCTTAAAAAAGAGAACATTTTGTGTATTGAATAAATGTGTTCTAGCTTTCAGAATTTAAACTCTAGTGCCTTGTAAGAGCAATGTACATTATTTAAAAAAAAAATCCCAGATGATGGGAATGAACACCAAGACCCAAATAAATGAAAAAGATCATATAACGAGTTCAAAGCATCCACGCTTTATATTCCAGATCTTGCAAAGCTATAGCCGTGGAGGGTAAGGGCCAACATGGCTGCTGCGGGCTTGGGTATGCTTCTCTCATCACTCCGAGCAGCTCAAGGAGCCAGATCATGTCAGCAGTGGGAGAAAGCTTTCTTTAGCATCATACATCAGAAAGACCATATCAGAGTATCAAACGGGCTACCAGGGATTGGATTTAAGTTGTTGGAATACAATTAGAACCTACTGCATTCCATGATCTCATAATGAGAACCAGCCTATGCTCAGAGCTGTGGCCCTGCCCTGGCAGCGTTAAGATCCCAGTCAGATAGGCCACGCGATGCTAATACAGAAGCCCAATACATTTAGCAACATTAGATATGAAAAACATCTTAAAAAAAATGGGGATCCAAACGCTGAGAATGACATATTTCCTAATGATCAAATCTAAGTTTGGTCCATTGAGATGGTTACTTCTCTTAGATTAGAATACCATAGACAGCATTAAGTAATATTATGAGTGATGGCAGTTACAAGCAGGCAGAAGAAATATTGAAAGTTTAGCCTCAAAGAACATGTATAAAGAACAGTCTTGAAAAGAGGTGGCAAACATTTATACTCTTCTGTGCCGTTCACGTAACAGACAGCACCAATCTATAGTACCTGGGTCTCAGTTCCACACTATTTCTCAATAGCTAGACCCTGCCTATTTTTCTGAGTTGGCATGAGAAAGAAAACTTATTTACCATCTTGCCGTTAGGAGAAAGAACTCTGTGCTGAGAATCACGAAGCTCTGCTCCTCCTTTGCGTTCTACCATTAACCAGTCAGGCAAGTGGCTGTGTTACTTACTGTATGCCTCAACACCCTTGGCGACAAAATGTGGAAGCACGGATGGACTGTCTCTAAGTTTCCTTTGTGTGTCCTAGACCTAGGTATTTCTAATCTTAAACGATGGGGAGTATCTGTGAATGACTGAAAGAAGCATGATGATCACATAACTTTAAGAATGAAACTAGCCATTGAAGTTATAAAACATCATCATTATGTGTTTCCTCATGAGAGAGCTGCAGATACTAATTATAAGATTCTTTATCCAACAGTGGTTATTGAACCCAAGAAATATATTCTAGTCCAACTCCTTCACAGATGAGAATTTTTTTTTAAGATTCTTTTTTTTTTTAATTTTTTTTTCTTTTTTTTAAATTGGGGAACAGCCACGGTCATTGGTTACACATTGCTTTCAGGCTATAATGGCATAGTTGACTCTCTTTAGGGAGGGTGCAGCTCACAGTGGCCCGTGTGGGAATCGAACAGGCAAACTTGGTGTTATCAGCACCACACTCTAACCACCTGAGCTAACCGGCCACCCCACAGATGAGGAATTTGATGTTCAGAGAGATTAACTGATTTGCATAAAATCAGGTAGGGAAATCTTCATACCCTGTTTATGACTAGCAACACCAAGATTATCAGAACAATTAATAATTTTTATGGAGTTTAGAGAGTGATTCCAAACTGCAAACCCACATCTACTAACAAGCCCATAGTTTTCCTCCATCATTATTAGTCTTTATGCTTCCTGGTTTGTGATAATGTCTCTATACTTGAATATTTCCAGGGTCCCTACATTCTCTCTTTCGATTCTTTAAGATTCCTTTTGATTCCTTCTTCACTGAGCACACTTATTTTACTCAGCCTTTCATGCTTGAGTTTGCAAGTTTCCCAAGTTAGAATCACTGAAATGTTTTCTGATGGGTCGCATGCTTCTTGTACTGCATCATAACTCTGCTGAATAAGAGCTCACCTAACACAAGGTTGGTGGAACCCAAAGGCACCCATTTAGTGCTACCTTTTGCTTGTTGTCTGTTACCCGTCTCTGGTTGTTGTGTATGCATCCTTGGGCAGTAATTATTTGACTCCCTAAAAAATGATACTATACCATAAAATGATCTTAATATGTCACTGTTGATCCTTGCTGTCTGATTTTGAATCCACTTTTCAAGTGCTTTATGCTGATTTGATAAAAAGCAAAGCAGAGGCATTTTAGGCTGTGTATGAAATATTACAAACCTAAACTCACTAAGCAACCATATTCTTATGGGATTACAATCCCTGAACCATCATAGCAATGGAGACGATAGGCGGTAAGGCCAGTGACATTCGGCATAAATAAGTGGGGAGTTAGATAAGAAGTCAGGAGACCAGAATTCAATCCTCAACTTTCACTCTAAAGTTACAAACTTGCCCAACTTTCCTCACTTCCTTGAACCCCAACTACTAAGTGAGGGAATTCTAACTTGCTTTCTAAGACCACATCCATATTTATCATCCTATGATGGATACTGCCGTGGACAGCCTCTCATCCACTCCCTCCTCATTCATGTGTGGTAGCTCCCCTGGGCAGCTGCATAATTTTAAATGTGACAGTATATACCAACCACTGGTCCTGTGCTTCCCCCAGGTGACCCACCGCCAGTCTGGCCCATAGGGTCTCCTGCTCTGTGACTAATCCCAAACATCCTGTGGTGGCAGTCAGTAATAGCCTGTGTCAACAGAAACTAACAAAGCAAAACTTCTGGTCACCACCTTTAGTCTTTTCTCCATGCTACAAATTTAAGAATCTATTGACTACTTTTTCCTCCGATGTAAAGGGCCAGGCCAGCAGACTCCGAAACACTTTATAAAGCATCTGGAAAAGCCCTACAGCTCCATAAAGCATATATCACTGAACTAAGGGACCTTAGAGATTTTTACATTTTCTAACAAGCCTTTCATGCTAAAGTTGAGGAACCTGAGACCCCGAGGGGTGGAAATGCCAGGATTAGAACCAAGCATTCTTGATTCCAGGCCAGTGTGCTTGCAAGGGAAAAATATGGAAAAAATAAAAATAAAATATATATATATATATATATATATATATATATCAGTGAGTTTTAGTGGGTGGTTGTTTTAATTTTTTTTTAATCACAGAATATAGTGTTTTCTTAACAGTCACACTGAAAATTTTAGAAATCTCCACATTTTTATTGTCATAGAAAGGCAGTATGGTATGAAAGAAATATTTGTTCTAGAGCTAAAATCATGCCAGTTCATATATAGGCATCCCTTGAGATATTGTGGGTTTGGTTCCAAACAACCACAATAAGGCAAATATGGCAATAAAGTGAGTCACATGGATTTTTGGTTTCCCAGTGCATATAAAAGTTATGTTTACACTATACTATAATCTAATAGTGTGAAATAGTATTATGTCTAAAAATTGTGCATACCTTAATTAAAAAGCACTTTAAGGCTAAAAATTGCTAACCATCATCTGAGCTTGTTGGGAAAAAGGCACTGACAGACTTGTTCCACACAGGGTTACCACAAACCTTCAATCTGTAAAAAATGCAATTATCTGCAAATGCAATAAAATGAAGTGCAACAAAACAAGGTATGCCTATACAGTAACACCTTGGTTCGTGAGCATAATTCATTCCGAAAACAAACCACCCATCTTGCAAGACATTGCTCACTTACCAAGTTAAAAGGTATTAGAAATGTTTGCTCGTCTTGCAGAACACTCGCAAACCAAGTTATTCGCAATCCAAGGTTTTACTGTACTTCCCTTTGGCTAAGTTAACTTCACTTTATCATCTGTCAAATGTCAATAAAAATATCTCCATTGAATTACTTCTGAAAATTAAAAAATAACTAATGTAACATTATTAGTACTTTGTCTTCACACATTCCTTAATGAATTCAAAAGGTATGTATTATCGGATGGTCACAACAAATCTTAGCTATTAAAGTATCTCTTCAGTGTGGCCTACTACCAGCGCGGGTCCTTGGGATAACATCCTAAGATGCAATGGTAATCTTGGGGACTCTCAAAGAAGATATTTTCCTACAGTGGTACTGAAGCATACTGTTCTTCAGTTCCAGGGCACTTAGAGCCATCCTACACGGAAACATGACTGGGGATTTGAGGAGAGAATAGGTGTATTTAAGCTTGGTTTTGTTTTTTGTTTTTAAGTAATGGAATATAAAAATGTTCTTATTTTTTGAACTCAAAAAGGTATGGGATAGGCTTCAAATGTACCACTTCTTGATGGTAATGTAGAAACAATTTCTGAGAGCATTAATCTAACCAGAGCAATCTAAACTGACACACATGTGTACGCATGTTATAAAAATAAGTATCAGCTGCAAGAGGTGTTACTCGACAAAAGATCAGACGACTTCACAAATATATCTTAAAGTCCCACCTCTCCAGAAAGCTTTCCCGGTTTTAATAGACTCTAATATCCCCAGCTTTTAGTCCACAACTGAGAGCAAGGCTGCGTAACACATTTTCAGAGTGATTTCCATTTGTGAGTTCTATCATCACGGAGCTAAAAGGAGCCTTTAATACCAACCAGTCCAAGTTCTTCATTGTATAGTTGAGAAACTGGAGCCTGAGAGGTTATGGGTTTTTGTTTGTTTGCTGGCTTGTTCTTTTTTTCTAAAAGTAAGAAGCATAAAGAAGCTGAGACTGGGCCAGAATAGAGAGCACAGAACTAAGCTTGCAGCCCAGTGTCTTCCTGGGAGCCGTGGGGTTTGACTTGACACAAGAGGCAGAGAGTTAGTTAGCAAGGCTCAGACTTAGAAGAAATTACCTTTGAGGGCACATATTCTAGCAGAATCCTTCATATCTGTCAATGTTTTATCAGACTTTTGTTCAATTAGAATAGCTTTTTAAATAGGTTTCTTCTTTCATGGATTTTTTTTTTGAAATATCATTTCATTGTACTCTGTTCCCCAGGGCTGCTAAGTGCTAAGAAACAATGCTTTCAAACAGAGTACATACACATTGTTCTTTGCTTCTCCTTTACCAAAACACCTATAACTCTATGCACACATTTACCAATAGTTTGCTCTGATTTCTACAAGTAGCATATCTCTCCAAGATCCACAATAAGAAAAATGGGTGATAGCTCTATTTCACTCTAATAAAGTGTTGACAGTTTTGTCTTCACATATGAATCCCTAAAAATGTTCTCATAGGAAGTAGCCCAACTATTGAAAAAAATCAGCTTAGAGATACTGGGGTCAGGCCAGGGAGGAGGAACAATATTTTTGTTGCTGTGTCATACCAGAGATATCAACGTTCCATTTCAGATCAATTGGGAATATAAACCTGGGATCAAATCATGATGCTGGCATTGGAGAAAGTGTTTTCTCAGTGGAATCTCTGAAATGGTACATGGAACTATGCTTTTGACGCCCTTTAAGCTTACAATTATTGTCAAAATTAATAAAGTAATTACCAGGAGTAGGTTCTATACCTGCATTAATCACACAAAATAGACAATATAAAGTGTTCTTGAAAATTTTTGAGCAAGCTAAATAGTTATAAAATAAAATATTTATAAAACATGAAAGAAGCAAAAGAATTTCATTATTTTGATGTTGTTATCAAGGACAGAAACGCCTGACAATTTATCATAACTGCATAAAGTAAGTATCCTATCATCAATCTCCTGTTAATAAATCCTGTATTTAGATTAATTAGCAACTATTCTGAGAGTTGCTTAGATACTGCACATAAATACCAATATTCCATATTTATTGGAATAGAGTGAAATATACTTAATAATGATAATCATAATACAACTAATATTAACAGAATGCTTGCTGGACAGACACCGTATATGACTTATTTCATGTAATCCTTATAACAGCCCCATTTTATAGGTAAGAAACTGAGGTTTAGAGAGGTTAAATAACTTGGTCAAAATTAGCAGAGTCAAGCTGGCATTTCAGGTCTATGTGACTCCAAAATTCATGTTTTTAACTACTACCCCGGATTTCCCACAATTTAATCTTCCACTAATGACTTTCATGAAAATATCACTGCAATTCATCATCAAAAACAATAATCATCATTGTGGAGATATTCAGAATCACTGGATAGGGCGAGTTCTGCTGGTAGACTGGTAAATAAACCAAGTTTTATGGTATCAGGTTTTCACAAAGGTAACACATCTGTAATGAAAATATGGGAGAAGATTTTGCTCAAGAATAGCATCTCTTCGTGAAAACACTCTAGATCCAAATGTTAACACAACACAAAACAGTACGCTCATCATTTTCCTAAGTGACTAAATAGATATTAAATGATAAGACCTTTCGACATCAGCTGAGCCACCAAAGGAGAAGAAGCATCCATTTAATCTGACTCAAAATAATGATTACAACCTCAGACTGAAAGGTTCTCTTTTAGTCAACCTTCCCAAATCTAAATTATAGTTTTAAGGAGCATATGTGCAAATATGACTGAAGTAAATCAAGTCTAAAAGAGAAAAAATAAATTAATCAATTGGAGTTAGAGTTATATTTTCACTTTATTAAATTGTATGTTTGATACTATTACCTATTAATTTTTATGTTTCTATTAAAAACCTTGCTTTCTAAAAGCAAGAGGTAGAAAATAATCTAAATACTCAACAATAGGGGATGCATGAAAATATGGAACATCCATATCTTAATGCAGCCATTAAAAATCATACTATTGTAACACAATGGAAAACTTTTCCAAACATAGTAACTTAAAAACTGTCTAGGTTAAGAGCTTGCTCAAGAGTTTGTGCTCTGAGCAACAGTGGTTTGAGTCCCAGCCCGAGCTGAGCTGCTGCTGAGCTGCCAACAGGTGGCAGGATGGCTCAGCTAAACAAACAAACAAAAAGAACTGTCTAAAAGAACATTACAATATAATCTAAATTTTGTTCATGGGTGGAAGGGGGAAAAAAGTCTAATTGTGTATAGGTCAAAATGTTAACAAAGCTCTGATCCAGTGGTAGGACGATGTTTGTTTTTTCCTTTTCTTTTCTCTTCCTTCCTTTCATCCTTCCTCCTCTCTTCCTTCCTTCCTCTCTCCCTCCATTCCTTCTTTCCGGTCTTTTCTTTATTCTTTTATCAATTTTTACAATTTAAAAATGTGCTCTAAGAAAATTTGACTTAGTAACTATCCTTATTGATGCAGGATAGAAGAGCATGAGCTCTGCAATCTAGCTACCTGGATTCAAAATCTGAATCCGTCATTTATTTACAAGCTGTGTAAATTTGTCTAAGTTCCTTAAAATCTTTGTGCCTCACTTTCTTCATATGTAAGACAGGAGTACATATAATATGTTTTTACATAGCAGATCCATTGTGAGAATTACATGAGTTTAATATACGTGAAATGGTTAAAATAATGCCCGACGCATGTTCAGGACTCTGTAAATGCCAACTACTATTGGTGATGATGTTGCTTATTTTACTGGAGAATATGCATTCAACTAAGGCTCTGCTGTAAAAGCACAAGAAATTTCTATTTTAGTCAAGATAAAAATGCTATTAAAAACAAATGACTGCCCCCAGTGAGAGAAGTACATATATAGCACTAGTATATCTACCAAACATGCACTGAGTCTAAACTGACTATTCTCTACTTATGAAAATAAGTTTATGACAATTTTAACAATACTAGAATTTTTTAAATAAACATTGTCAATTTCCTGGTTTTATTCTTCTCCCATCATATATCTATAGATGATTCTTTGTGTGCTTCTCTAGGTTTGCCACACTTATTCTTTTCTTAGACAAAACAAAATGATTTGGGGATTAGGTGAGCAGTTAATTAAAGGACAACAGAAATCTTACCTAGATGTATGGTATGTGCAGAGTCAATCCAATCCAATAAAGTCTACAAGCAGACGAATAAGAACTTCACCAGGACAAAGATGATCAATATTTGAAGGTCCACCATCACAACAGAAAATCTATGCCCGGGCAACTTATTTGGCATGAATAAAGATGATCAAAGCCATCTTAGAAAATACAATGGACTTCTTTTATTCTGGTATGATAGAAAATCACTTCATCATTTTTTTTTTCTTACTACTGAAATAGAAGCTTCCATGATACCAAACCTCCCTCCCTCAAGCTTGGGACTAACCCAAACATATTCGTATGTAGTGTGGAGCATACACGTGCCCTTGTTTGTGACTTGTAAGTAAAAACATAACTCAATTGCTTTCAAAAAGGAGCAAGCCTTATTCGTTTTGTCTCCCTCCTCCTACTTGAACCTCAAACCTCCAAATATTATGAATGTTCCTTGGCAGGCAATAGGTTTTTTAAGTTAATATTTTCTAAATCAATGAAACCTTCTGATTTCTCACATTATACAGAAAAGTAAGGAATTGCAAACATATGTTTCACAGTAATAAACTGTGAAGTGTTATTTCCTCCGATCTGAAACATTAGCTCCATATCTAGTCCTAAAGGATGTCTTGAGTGAGAGGTGAGGAGGCCTGACCAGGTCTTATTGTGGCCAAGCAGTAAACTACACGTAGGTATCCATGCTTGCACTCTGTGCACCATGCAATGGCCCTTTCCCAAAACAGAATTCTTCAAGTCATTTCTTCAAATATGTGATTAACTACATGCAAATTGCATTTTATCATATGTGTAAGTTAGATTAAAATATAATAATAAAAAAAATTGTTGGAACCACACACAGAAAGTAATTTTCAGTGTAAGGATTTGAATGAATTTACATCAAATGAAATGATAGCGATGTGAAAAAATTTGGAAAATATAAGACACATCTCAAAGAGTATTGATCTCTTTCAAATTCTGTTTTATATTTGGGAAACTACATCTTAATGAAGAGTCAACAAAAGCCATCAATTTCAACATATTGCCTCCTTTAATCTGTGTGACACTAAAATAATGGAGCTGTCTTTTGAGCTCTCCATCTGCTCCTTCTCCATCCCCTTCACAGACTCACCTTTCTTTACTGAACTTGGACTTGGGCAAAGAGTACTGGGTCTTGGCAGTCCCATGTTCAGTCGTCTGCCCTATTTGTTGACATCTCTTGCTCAGGAAATACATCCATTCTCTGGCCAATGCTTCAACTGTCAATCCTTGGAGGGCAGCTCCCACAAACAAACCCAGAGCGCTGTGTGTGTTTCTGAGCTACAATTCTTTATCTCCATTTGCTCACTATGTATGTTCAATTGAACGTCCTACATCTCTCTTAAGTTAAAAATGCTTAGCACCAAATTCACTACATTTACTGTATTGCCTTTTTAATACATATTTCACCTTTTTATCAGACTCCAAAAGTCCATGATAAGCCTTCTTGCAAACTTAACAGAGTGCCATTTGTGGGCCTAAATGAACAGAGACCCTGTTCTCTGTAAGGATTTACCAGTCAAATGAAGTGAAAATGCAGGGAGAGTGCAACAAATGAAAGCTATTTTCCAACACTTATCCAGTTTATAGAATCTTGGGGGGCTTCTTCATGGTGACTGCCTAACATTGTTGAACATCGTCCTACCTTTTGGAATATTCCCACATTGTGAGAACAGCTTTGAAAGCCAGAAAAATCAGAGAGTACCTTACATCTGGGCACCACACCAGGGAGAACCACTTTCCTGGCAGGAGAAGTTGGGGAGGCATTTGGCTCCTCAGCTTCTGAGGCGGATCCCTGACATCACAGGTGCCGAGAAGGCAAATGTGGGTGCAGCTGTACAGATCCAGAACCAGGCTCTCTGATACCAGCCCAGAGATTCTATGTGCTTGCTAATATCTGTTGCTACATTTTGTTTAGGAGTCTGGACATTGTGTTATTTGCAACTAAAAGCCCTGTCCAATACACACATTAAAGTATTGAAATTCTGTTCATTTCAGAAGCACAAGTTCAGCATTAGAAGAAAGCAGTTCATTTAAAAAACAACAGCATTTACTCTCACCCTAGTCCATTTTTGTATACCAACCTATGTTCACCACGCTACGAGCCAGATAAAATCCACACTTGCACGAAATGTGAATGCTGAAGCTTTCAGCTCATTTGAATAAAACGTTCACCTTGATTTCCTTAACATAGAGTGTTTAGCATTTCTTGTGAAAAAAAATAGTACACCAGTAGTTAAGTTTCTGATAGTAAGTTTATTAAAAATCTGTGTTTTCTTTACTCCCGAGGGTAAATTAAACCAAGAAACCTTAAAATGTAGTCTCCTAAATAGACGTCCCAAGGTAACCAGTAGTCAGTGTGCTATGCTTATGAGTTAAGTGCATGAGCACTGGAATCAGAATATCTGAACTTGAATCCCAATTCTACCACTTAGTAATTTTGTTACCTTAAACAACAGAAATCACACATCTACACATCAGTTTATCTTCAAAACAAAAATAATTATAGCACCTATTACACATAAGTCTTGTTAGCCTTTTTCATGCAAAAAAAATACATGGAAGGTGCTTAGTACATTGACTAGCATATATTAAGCACTCGATAAATGTTATCCACTATGCTCATGGGTAACATTATCAGCAATTATGATGACAATGATGCCATAACAATGTAAGAGAGTCTAGAATTTAACACACTCGACTAAGCCTTGCACTCGATATCTATTTAGCAGAGCCATTTAATATTAAACATTTCAGTTCTTCCAAATGTCTTCTCTTGTTCTTTCGGGGGATTATTACTTTCAAAACTAAATTGCCCACACTTCTTGGCTGAGAAAAATGCACCTGGGGGAAGTTGCCTGACTGAAAAGCTATGCAGCTCTTGATGGGCTGTTTGCTTTGTGCCTGAAAACAGCTTTTCTACACCAGTGCCCCTTCGAGGGTATTTTGGCTTCAGATTAGAAGGACAAGTGAGCTACTGCAATGGCATTTACAGGGGCCTCAGAGTTTCCAAATCCTCATTTCTAGCCAATGTTTCCAGCTGAGGTCCATTTCCAGTGACTAGGAAAAAACAAATATTTGTCTTGGGATTGTTGGGTTCCAAGCATTTTGCAAATGTTTTCGCCTAATATTTTCCTGAGAACATATCATCTCCAGTAAATGTTAACTTAAAAAGTTAGTTGTTTGTTTAGTAAAAACCAAAACAAAACAAAACAAAAAAACTGTTGCCGTAAAAACACAATCTTGCAAAGTATTTGCAAACGTATGTGTTGATTTTGTCACCATCATAACAATGTGGTTAGGATGTATTTTGGATTGATACATAAAGTTTCTTTTGTTAAACATCGTCATCAATAAACAGTGGACATGACCCTTGTTTGAGTTATCATTCCTTTGAGAATCTGATAAATGCTGCCTTCCATTTCCTCAGAAAGAGAAGTCCCCATTTATGTTTATGTGCCTCTGCATGGAGAACAACTATGCAGGGTTAACAATTTGAAGTTTTATATATAAACGTCCAAACCATCACCTGTTAACTGGCATTCTATTAGTGAAAAATCTCTAGAAACTAGCACTTCAGATTTTCTTTTGCCAGAACAATGATACTGGTATTCCTAGTAATGCCCCCGACTTTGTGAACCCCTTGAATCCCATCCATGGGTACTGCAGAGCACAATCCTTGAACCAGCAACTTCAACATCACACGGGAGCCTGTTGGACATGCAGAATCCCAGACCCCAATCCAGACCTGCTGAATCAGAGTACGTATTTTAATAAGATACCCAGTTGCTTTGTATGGACATTATATTTTATGAAAGACTGCTTTGAGCTTATGAACAGTTGTGAATTGACCTCTAATCTTCAAGGTTCTTTCAATGCTTGAGTTACAAGTTAAATGAAATTATAATACTGTCTCCTAGAAGCCCCCAGTGTAATGTATATGAACAAATACAAATTAAATGCTAATCATTTATTTGTTCATTTTTCAACAAATATTTATTACCCATTGTGTACATGGCAGTGTTTTAGTCACAAAGCCTCTATCCTCCTTCTAGAGGGAGAATACAGATAATCAACAAATATGCAAGTAAATACGTAATCTGTCAGATGGCAATTAGTCCTATGAAGTAAAATAGAGCAGGATGAAGACAATTGGGCATGTTGGTGGGGTGCTGCTTTTTAAAAATGGGGTGGCCAGGGAAACCTTGTGGATAAGATGACACCTAAGCAAAGGCCTGAAAAAAGTGAAAGAGTGAAACCTGCCCTATTGGAAGGAAGATCTTTCCAGCAGAGAGGAAGGTCAGGTAAAGACCTTGAGGCAGGGAGATATTTGGTGCATCTGAAGATGGAGGAGGAGTCCAGCTCCCTGGGATCGAAAAGCAACAGGGAGCAGGGTGAGATCAGTGAGGTGGGAGGAGGGTGGTCGTGTAAGTTCTAATAATCACTGAGCACATGTCCCAATTGCTGTGAAAACATTAGGAGAGAGGCCTTGATGGGACAAGGCCAGATGGGTTCAGTGGAGGAGAAGACCGGCCCCTCTCTTCTACGAGTCAGAGAAAGTTGCTCCTAGAGAAGGTAGGTTTCAGAGGCTGCTTGAAATACAACTAACTCCCATCAGAAGGTAATTTATTCTTCTTTACTTTATTTGGAATTTAGGCTTAAAATATAGTTGCTAAGTACCTCTGGCAAAAACCAGATTCTGTTTCAGAGGGTCTGGCACATACTTGGCAAGAAACACCCTGAACTGGAATTAAATAATAATCTCATGACTGGCTATCATTCAGAACCATATCTTGGCTACCTTGTTAGGATTATGTTCATAATTATTCTAGACCACAGTTTGACAGTATTCTAGCCATCTTGTCTGAACATCTGTTTCAGGAACTCTCCTGCCTTCGGCCAATGTGTACTCTCACTGCAGACAGCATGCCAGATGACCAATGCCATCTCCTTCATACTGTACATCCACATGTTGTGTTTTTGAGCCTCGGCCAAATTCTTGTTGGGAGACACAAGGTTTTGGTAACCAGGGATATGTGTTCCTCATGGCCACGTGTAAACCACATGAAAGAAATCATGACTATGTTGCTTAAGAAGTCATGCCAGTAACTGTAAAGATCAGCCCAACCTACAAATAACAGCTATCAATTTGTACAACCTTTATACATGGAATAATCTAATCCATGCTAATCTCTCTCCATTTTGGCAATGAAGATGCTACAACCACTCCTCACACAGGAGAGCTTCAATCAAATTAATGTTCCATGTCAACTCTATTTTAAAATATGTCTTTCCTCTTCTTCATCCAGAATCAAGAATGAATAAATCTGTCTATGCTTGAATGAGTCTCCCAAGGATTCTTAATCTAATCCAGCCAAAATGGAATTTACAAGTCAAAAAAAAGCTAAATAAAAACAAGGATAATAAATAAAGGCCATTATTCACTTATAACAATTCACATGTAGGCATAATCCACTTTATGAAAATTTATTCATAAGAAGAACAATAGAGGGATTATTATGTAAGAAAGTTTCCTTTCCCCACTCAATTATCTGTAGAATGTTAGAGCTAGACGGGACCCATGGAGGTCATCATTGACAGATGAGAAAATGGTGAGCAAAGGATGCAAAAAGACCTTGCTCAAAGATGCACAACTCCGTGGTAGCAGAGAAAGCACCAGAACCAACATCCTTCATTTCCCAGATAGCCCATTTCTTCCCCAGCCACTCAGATACCAGGACTATTTACAATGGTTAGAGTAGAGAGAAGCTCCTCTGATGTGCACCAACATTTGTTTACATATCATTACTTCCTTGGCAGGGGGCCTCTGAAATTTAGAATGGCAGTAACCATTGCTAACTGAAAATCAATCAGAAATGAAGATAATGCATCTTTGAAATCCTAACGCAAGTCGCTGGGAAATTGGATTCGATTTTTAAGAATTTAATTTCACAACTCTCAGGAACTGTCTATTGTACCACAGAAGGCACCCTTATAATGTCAGTGAATGATTCCAAGGAATCACCCAATGCGTCTGTTCCATAGTTGATCTATGTTAATTTAACAGGTGGTTGGTTATTTTAACAGAGAGTGGAAAATGTTACCGCTTAAAATCTGACTTTAAAATTTTAAACATTGTGTAAAGGCAATACACAAAATGTGGCTTAACACTTGCAACAGAAATAATATAAAGGAACAAAGAGTGCCAAGAAAAAGTAAACAAGCTAGCTAACCCAGATTAGTTTTTATATTTGCAAACTTGGGTTTAAAGAGTTTTGTCACCCAATAAATTATTTCTCAAGATTTTTCAGTGCATAACATGCATGATGGGATATGCATAACATCATAACCATTTAAAAATTCTATCGATGGATCCCAGTAAATCCTCTGTTTAAAATAACTCATCATCAAAAAACCCTGTAACTGGCATGGCTACACCTTCCCAGGACATACCGTGTTTCTCCGAAAATAAGCCCTAACTGGAAAATAAGCCCTAAGCCTAGCATGATTTTTTAGGATGCTTGTAATGTAAGCCCTACCCCAACATAAGCCCCAGTTAAGACTGTCAGCCAGACATGACTGCTTAAATAAATGTAGATTTTTGTACATGAATAAATGAATAAATGTAGATTGTTGGAGCAAAAATTAATATAAGACCCAGTCTTATTTTCAGGGAAACATGGTAGCAATGACCCTAGGAGATTATGAGATTCCCAGGTGTCTGTTTTGTTTCTCTCACTCAGGGACTAATGTGCTTTCTTGGGTTCTGGTTGCTCATATTGGGAATCCTATCCAAAAAAAAAAGAATATTGCCCTAGCAAGAATACTTTGTTTCCTAATGACCAGAGGTAACATATTCCATTTTCAGTGATCTGCTTGGTAGAAGAATCTTTTGTATGTTGAAAGAACCATTCACAAACACAGCCCTCTCGTTTTACAGACTATAAAAATGAGATGGTTAATGATTTGCCCAAAGGCTATTAGAGATTATTCAGGCAAATCCAGGCCAGGAACTCTGGTCTCTTGGCTCCTTACCAGCTGCTGTTTCCACTATGTCAGGCTATCTCCTCTCTGAGTCACCGTCACTGTAGGATAGAATCTTACTTTATCCTCCAAATCCAATTCAAATGGCCTACATTTTAACTCACCCATAATTACTAAATTGGACCAGAAGTTTAAAAGCAACTGCTTTTCCGATTATAGCGGAACATTTGGCTCAATAACTATAAATGTCTTACAACATTGTATGAAATGCCAGCCTTTGCAGATTTTTTTTTAACCCTTCTGGGCTGCCTTTGAACAAGCATTTCCAGTGCTGTGTGGCAAAGGGGGAAAACCTGCAATCTGTAGCAGGGGAACACTTCACCAACCTAAGGCTTCTGATGCGCATCTCAAAACTATGGCTTATTTTGGATTTGAAGGTAATGCCAGCACCCAGTACCAGCCAAAATTTATTGAGGGGGCACCCCACGCCATTCACGCTCCCAGATCCTTTGCACACACCACATCTCATTCAACCTTCCTGACAACCTTGAAAGGTGGTTATAATGAACCCCACTCAACAGATGAGCAAACTCAAATCCAGAGATCCTTAGTCATCTGCCAAGATCAAACAGAGAAATAGAAAAGCCAGCGGTGGAATTCTCCACTATGCTAACACGTTCCATCTGAGTACCAACAAGACACAGCTCCTGTTTTCCAACGGAGGTTGCCGTCTTCAGGCCCCGTCCCTCACTGGTACGCACAATGAAGAAAACAAGTGGAATAAGACACTGGTAATCTAAGGAGAATAATACCTAGTTAAGACACCTTCTACATCAACCTCCCATCTACAGAGCTGCCACGCAGCTTCCTCGGCCACAGCGTTTCCAAAACACAGCAATGTATCTCCTCCTGAACACTTGCTGGGTTTTTTGGGAAAGAAATTAGGACTTCTGCGCACTGGCTCCCCAAAATAGTTCCCTCGTATGTACAATGCAGTTCATAAGAGTAGCACTTAGGGCTGTTGGGAGGATTACATGAATCACTATATGTAAAGCCCTGCATCACACCACATAGGAAACTTGCTGCAAACAGCTGCTGCTACTCTTATTATTATCCCTGTCCTTTCGAAACTAACAAGCCAGACAACAATACATTTCTCTCTCTGGGGCTGATCGTTCAGCTCCACAGCAGTCATCCAGCATTGGCTAGATGTAGAGATCTACAACAGGAACTGAGGAAGGGGTAAGAAAAGGAAACACAGATCTGCTCCCAGTCCTACAGGGCCTGGCAATCCACTTGGAAAAGAAGATAAATGCATTGGAGAGGAAGAGCAAACATTAACCCACAAAAACATTTCCATGTACGGTGTGCATGGCGAGTGGTGTGCCGGTGGTAACCAGAGAGAGGCTGGCTCACTGCACAGCAGCCAGCAGGACCGCCCTGGACCAGCAGCGGGCTGGGCCATAGCAGAGAACGAGGACAATGGCACTACACGCAGACAGAGCAGCACAAAGGCTCGGTGGTGGCACTAGACAAACCAAGGAGAGAGGGTTTCTGGGAACACGAACAAATGAAGAGCTTTGTAAGCCACAAGAATGCTCGCATGTTGGATGTTTTAATTCTAATGCAGATGGTTCTGGTAAAGTTTTAGCCAATCCTGTACTTACAACTCTTCACATGACTGATACCTGCCTGATTCTCTCTCCTGGCGTTCCACCTATTGTAGGGAGCAATAGAGCTAGAATATTTGGGGACACAAGGGCTAGCAGGGTCCCACCACCACCACAGGGCATATGAGGCTGGAACCCAGACTGCCTGAGCGTGGGTCTCTGCTCTGCCACCGACCAGGACTGTGACCTTGGATATTTACTCCCTGGGCCCCAAGGCTTCCTCACATGTAAGTGGGGCTAATAATAGCGATTCCCCTAACAGGGTTCTTATGAAGACTAAATGAATTAATAGAGGAAAAGTTCCTGAAAGAGTCCCTGGCACCTCATAGGTATTATGTAAGTGTTTATATTATCTTAATGAGCTCTATTCTATGTATGCTGTTCTCAGTCTTGTTCTAACTCTGATTACTTTGTCTGAGACCAGACATCCCATAGGCAAACCTTGAATACTGCATTCACTTGGGAGGACTCCAGCGACTTCAGAAATGGTCTCATAGCAGAAATGAAAGAAAACAAAAGGGGGGGTGAGGGGCCTGCCCTTTGAAAACTAAGCCTGATGGAACGAGGGTGTCAAGGAGACAGTTTCTCCATTTCTTCCCATGTTCTAATGCTCCCCCAAAGGGGGGAGTTAGTATTTTTTCCCATCCTTTCCAGCACAGAGGCCTGGGCAACTGAATACAAATAAGTCATCCTTGGTGCCCTCCGCCACATCCTATAAGAAAACCACAAGAGCCTTCTCAGACTGCAGAGAAGATCCCGAGCTGGGAATTACAAGGCGCAAGGACATGTGTTCTTTCCATTTATCTATTTTTCATTTTGCACGGACACAGCCCAGTGGTGCTCAAACTCACAGCCTACAACCCCCAAGGGCTTCAACGAGCCCCTCGAGTTCCACATCATCCTGTCACAAGAAGATAAAGCAAAACTACACCCTGAGCTTCTAGGCCACTTTACCAGAAGCGCCACAAACAGCTGCATGGATTCAAACTGAGGGAATGTCTGTGGATCGCCCATTCTGTGGCAGGCTTTACTATCTATCTGGTACTCCATTGACCATACTTTCCCCATGTATAAGACGCTCCCTTTTTCGAAAAATTTGGGGTCTAAAAACTGGGTGCATCTTATACAGTGGTTGTAGATTTTTTTTTTGCTTGTATTTCCCGCAAGTGATGAGGAGTTGTATGAATTTTATGATGAATAAATCTTGAGTTCAATAACTTTATGTAATACATTTTTTTTCAAACTCCGGGTCCCAAAATTAAGGTGCGTCTTACACATGGGAGCATCTTATACATGGGGAAATATGGTAGTTCTCCTAACAACCTATGAAGAAGGGGGTGTCCGACACATTTCAAAACATGCACACTAAAGTTTAGCAAGTTGAAGAGAAATGCTTCATGTTCCAATGATTGGCAACTGATGAGGCTTTGATTTGACATCAGGCATATTCATCCCTCACTATAACTCTTTTCTCTGTTTACTTACTCATCAAACCCTCAACAAAAACCTTTGCAGTGCTAGATATCATGGTAGGCAGGGGGACACAGCAAGAAAACGACATTATCTCTGCTCTCAAGGAGTTTACATTCCATTAGAAGGGAAGACAGCAAATAAACCAAGAAATACAATATGATCTCAGGTGAAGAAAACGTGAAGCATGATCGGGGACAGAGAATGACAGGAGCGTGAGGGTTGAGGGGCCTCCCTGGGGAGGTGGCATTTGAGAAGCCACCTAAATGAAGTGAGAGAGTCAGTCAGGCAAAGATCTGCAGAGGGGGTCTTGTCCAGCAGAGAAGACAGGAAGTGCCAAGGTCCTGAGACATACTAAAAAGACAAGAAAGCCAGTGTGATTAGGGTGAAGCCAGCAAAGGGACATTTGTTGGAGATGAGGTTGAAGAGCCTGACTCAGGCCAATCATGCTTAGCCCTGGTAGGCATGACAAGGTATTTGCATTGTGTTTGATTGTAATAGAAAACCCCTGGACTGTTTTGCACTGGGAATTATATTCTCAAAAGAATCATATTTCTAGAAGATCACCCTGACTTCTGTATGGAGAAATGACTCTAGGGGAATAAGAGTCAATGCAGGGTCTAGTTAGGAGGCCAATTTAACAGTCTGAATGAGAGATTGTGACAGCTTGGACTAGGTTTGTAATTGAACTCATGACATACTTTCAAGGTGTTCTTCCTGGTATGGAATCAGGGTGGTCCTTAAGGAATTATTTTATGAGAATTGTTTGCAAACAGTTTGAGGAATGTCGAAACCAAGAGTAATGAAACACCTTCAGTCTATCACAGCCATGATTTAGATGTGATATCACCCACGTGACACTGAACCAAGCATGTCATCCAGCATTAGGACAACAGTGAACCTGAGTTACAATGACAATGTCACTAACCCCTTTACACATCCATCAGCCAATTTCAGCAATTTTATCTTGCTACACAAATAGGCTCTGAAATTCTAAACTTTTAAAATTTTTTATTAAATTTATTCAGGTGACATTCGTCAGTAAAATTATATAGGTTTCAAGTGCAGAATTCTATAATACATCATCTATATATCTATTGCATTGTGTGTTCACCACCCAGTCAGTTCTCTTTTCATCTTTATATATTTGACCCCCTTTATCCTCTTCTACTATCCCCCTCCCCCCTTTACCCTCTGGTAACTACTAAACTGTTGCCTGTGTCTATGAGTTTTTGTTTGTTCCTTTCAGTTTTATATCCTACATATGAGTAAAATCATATGGTTCTTGACTTTTTCTGTCTGGCTTGTTTAACTTAGCATGATAATCTCAAGATCCATCCATGTTGTCACAAATGGCAGTATTCCATCTTTTCTTATGGACAAACAATATTACATTGTATATATGTAACACATCTTCCTTATCCAACCATCTGTTGAAGGACACTTCAGTTGTTTCCATATCTTGGACACTGTGAATATGCTACAATGAACACACGGGTACATATATCTTTACGGATAAATGTCTTCAAATTTTTTAAGTAGATACCCAGAAAAGGAATTGCTGGGTCATATGGTAATTCTATCCTTAAGTTTTTGAGGAATCTCTACTATTTTCCATAGTGGCTGCACCAATTTACATTCCCACCAGCAGTGTGAGGGTTCCTTTTTCTCCACAGCCTCTCCAGCACTTGCTACTCTTTGTCTTGTTGATGACAGCCATTCTAACTGATGTGAGGTGATACCTCACTGTGGTTTTGCTTTGCATTTCCCTAATAGTGAAGTTGAACATTTTTCATAGATCTGTTGACCATTTGTATGTCTTCTTGGGAGAAGTGTCTGTCCAGGTCCTCTGCCCTTTTTTAATTGGATTGTTTGTTTTTTCTGTTGTTGGCTTGTATGCCTTCTTAATATATTTTGGGTATTAATTTAGCCCCTATCGGAGGTGCTGTTTGCAAATATCTGCTCCCATTCAGTTGGCTGCCTGTTTGTTTTGTTGAAGGTTTATTTTGCTGTGCAGAAGCTTTTTAGTTTGATATAGTCCCATTCATTTGTTTTAGCTTTTACTTCCCTTGTCTTTGAGGACAAATTCATAAAATTCTCTCTAAGCCCAAGTTCCATAAGTTTAGTATCTATGTTTTCTTCTATGCAATTTATTGTTTCAGGTCTTATATTCAGGTCTTTGAGTTAATTTTGGTGTGTGGTGACAGGTAGCAGTCCCATTTCTTTCTTTTGCATGTGGCTTTCCAATTTTCCCACTACCATTTATTAAACAGGCTTTCTTTTCTCCATTGTATGCTTTTGGCTCCTTGATCAAAAATTATTTGCCGATATATGTGTGGGTTTATTTCTGGGTTCTGAATTCTGTTCCGTTGGTCTGTGTGTCTGTTTTTCTGCCAATACCATGCTGTTTTGATTATTGTTGCTCTGTAGTATAAATTGAAGTCAGGGAATGTGATATCTCTGGCCTTGTTCTTTTTTTCTCAGAATTGCTTTGGCTATTAGGTCATAGATTTCCCATATTTCTACATTATAACAGGCTTCTCCATAGTCAGCTCAGCCTGAACAAGGACATTCATAGACAGACATATTATGCAATAAATTTGTTCTTTCTCTCAGACAAAACTCTCTTTGAAGTGCGCAAGTGCTATTAGTACTGCCTATTTGCATATGAGAAGATTAAATTTTGGAGAGATTAAAGTATGTGATTGAACAGTGTCATCAGATATATAACTTTGTGCTGCAAACCTAAGGTAGCTTGTTGGTATGTCAACAATGGACAATGATGTGGCCCCACATACAATCTCGAATTTTTTACATGATATCCCTTTGTCATCACAACAACCCAGTCAGCTACACAGGCTTTTGTATCCGTAATATTTGCTGATGAGGAAGCAGAAAGCATCCCCATGATCATGTAGGTAGTTAGAGGCAAATCCAGTACTGAATCCCAGATTTTCTTACTTCCAGACTAGGGCTCACTTGATCAGACCAACCTACTTTCCAACCTGACACCTAATTTCCCAGAGGGTCAGAAAAACCCAAAGCAATTTTATTCTTTAAAAAAGTTGCTGTAATAGAATAGATACTATTAACAGATGCAACAATTGTTGAGAAAAACTCAGGGAAAATAAGCCTGGGTTAACTCTTTAAGCCCATATTAAAACTGTCAGGCCGGCTGAGTGTCTCAGTTCGTTAAGAGTTAGCTTAAAAACGCGAGCTCTGAGCAACAGGGCCGCTGGTTCGATTCCCACATGGGTCAGTGATGCTGCGCCTGAGCTGAGCTGCTGCTGAGCTGCCAACAGGTGGCAGGATGGCTCAGCTGGTGAGGGCATATGTTCCTAACAACAAGACTGCCTGTTTGATTGTGGGCTACGCCCACCCACAACTAAGACTGAACTCAGCAACTTGAGCTGACCTGCCAACTGGATGGCTCAGTGGATAGAGCATGCGCTCTTAACAACAAAGCTGCTGGTTCAACTCCTGTATGAGATGATGGCTACACCCACCCGCAACTAAGATTAAACACAACAACTTGAGCTTAGAGGCCATGAGTTGCCAAAGGGCAACCAGATAGCGACTGGTGCCCTCCACAATGAAGATTGAAGAACAACTTGGCTGGTCCCCCTCCCCAATTCCCCAACACTGTTCCCCTCCCCCAATTCCCCAATTAAAAAAAAAAACTGTCCCAAAGTTAGATATATGTCTGTCCCTTTCTGGGTCAAATTCAATACAGATCAAGCTCTTACTATGTAGAGTCCCGATTATGAAGAAATAGTGGAGATGGCTTTTCATGGGAGAGGCAGGGTGAACAAATGTGTATGTACAGAAACATGAAGATAAACAACTGAGCCTTTAGAGAAAACTTCTTGGAGAAGACAACAGTTAAGAAGTTTTGAAGGATGAAAGAGAAGATAGAAAATAGTTTTCTCCAGTATGGATCAGAAAATCACCCAACTATAGTGAATTCTGTGTACCAAGACTAACAAATGTGATAACAACTCTCACAATTAAATTAAATGATTCAGAAATCATGTGCTACAATCATGAATAATTGCTTTGAGGGTAGCTATGTTGGACAGGCTTGAGATGGTTATCATCCAATGTAAATATCCCTAGAAAGGCAGAGTGACTACTGGAACACTCGAGAACCTGAATTAACACAATATTCACACATATTTTTGTACCGTGCTTGAATTTTTCTGTTCGGTATGCTAAGAGAGGAACATTAGTGGAAGAGGCCAAATGCAGGAGCAATGACTGAGGAGGAAGTGATTTCAGATCTACCCTCAGGTACAAAGTTCTTTGGCCCAGCTACAAAAGGATCAGAAACTGTAGCCATGGAACATTCTTTTAATAACTTTGGAAGTTATTTAGAACCTGGGCATTCCTTGTATTTTTATAATGATTATTGTCTGTTTTCCTATAATTCTTAGCATATTCTTGACATATACAAAAATAAACTGATGCAGTATTTTATTCAGCTTGAAACTAATCATCCTAGCAATCTTCGGAAAACTGGTGATCTGTTCTTTATCCTTCTTGTAACTCATCCTACATGGAGTTAAGTGCTAAAAGATATACTGTCAGAATTCATATGATTAGGAAAAAAATGTAACCTCAGTAATAGTTAAAATTTCAGGGGAAAAACACACAAAGAAAACCAATGCCCTTCAAGGAGTTAATGGGTAAATGATCTGTGTTGCATGTATACAATAAAATACTACTCAACACTGAAACACACAACAACTTGGATGGATCTCAAGATGTGATGCTGAGTGAAAAAGGCCAATCTTGAAAAGCTGCACAGTTATCATTCTACTTACATAACCTCCTGGAAATGGCAAATTTTTAGTGATGGAGATTAGCAGTTGTCAGGCTAGAGTTGGGGGGAGGATATGATTATAAAGGAGTAGCAGCAAGAAGCTTCTTTGACATAATTGAAGAATTCTTCATCCTGAACGTGGTGGTGGTTATTGGAATCTGCACATGTGATAAAATTTCATAAAACTATACACCTTCTCCCCCCAAAAAAAGAATATATGTAAAAACAAGCAAAATCTTTATAATATATCTAGTGTAGTTAATCGTAGTTTGTCAATGTCAATTTCCTGATTTTGACCATTGTAGCACGGTTACATAAGATTTCACCCAGGGAAGATGGCTAAAGAGTATGTGGGAATACCCTGTAACATTATTACAACTCCTCACTCTAAAATTAATTTTTTTAAGTTTTTAAAAACATATAACCTTACTGACCCCTTTTTTCAGGCTATTCCAATACCAACCCATTAAGTTGCAGAAATTTAACTTTTACCACGATAAGTAACAAAACAGAAAGGACACTTCTGCTACAAATATTTCGAATTCAGGTTTTTACCTGACTTTTAACTATAAATACTTTCATATTGAGAGTTGTTTTAGCTAACAAATCTTTTTGTGTGTACCTTTCAAATTCAAGCCACAGAGAGGCCATGTCAAAGAGGCAGCGCAATGTCCTCTTGGAGGGCAGGAACTTGACCTAGGTAACCTCAACCCACCTGCCAAGCCTCAAAGGCTGTTCTCTAGTCCCAAGATGATTTCACATGTACCACTTTATTTTTATCCTAAGACTCCAGAATACAGTGTGCCTTCCTCTTCTTTAAGCAGATGCCAACACCTATGACTTGGGGATTCTCTTTCCCCACTGCTCCTGAATATGTTTGATTAAGGCTCATCCCTGGAGATTTGCTGCCCTAAAAAAAATTAAAAAAAAAAAAAAAGCACACCAGAGTGTTTTCTCCCCTAAGGACTTGCCGCTTCTCACTAAGGAGAAGTTATAACAATACTAAGCACTTTATAAGTTGTTCAGTATAGTTGTCCTTAGTCTATTTTCTTTTCCTTTCTTTGTTTGCTCTATTTTCTTGTTCCCCTTTCTAAATATCCATAAAGCATTGATGCCTCTGAACTAATAAATTCTTAGTGGTGATCCCCTTCCTCAGCCTTCTCAGTCCCAGGTGAAGCCTATCACAAATTAATTCACAATTGGTGCCCCTAGTAAGTAATTTACATACGAGGAGACTGCCATCTCTATACGCCCCTACTTTGAGGGGCACTCATCCTCAATATTGGCACCTCCTTGCCCTTATCCTTAAACATGCACTTATGCAATATTCACTGCCTTCTATTTCCCATTTCCTTATCTCTTACTCTTGACTTTGTCTAATGCTGACCTCTTTTTTTCTGACTCCAATGAAAACATCGTATCTCAGTGTGAGCAGCCATAGTGCTAATAGCTGACAAGCCAGAGAGAGTGGACAAGCTGTGGCAGAGGCCTGGAAGCCATGCCCTCTTGAAAAGTGGCCTTCTAGCAATTCAGAATAGGTGGCCGCATGGTTCATAAACCAAGTGATCAGCTTTTGCTAGAGCTGTTTGACAACGGGATTGGTATCTTTGCTGCAAGACTGACTCTTTGCTTATGAAAGACTTCAAGAAGTTAGATGATTTACTTTTTTCCAGTGTCATTATAAACTGGACTGTCAGCCATGACGGAGTCTTGACTAGATAGCCTCTAGGGTTCCTTCTATTCAGTTACAGATTCAAATTTCTCTCTAAATCCAAATTTGTCATATGTCTTTTCCCATTTACTTTCCAATTTGAGTTTATGGTTTCCTTCTTTTGAAATTAAAGACCAGAGTCTAACAACTAGACCAAATGCCAAACATCACATAGCCATCAAAAAATGGTGATACAATCAAATGATCATCAACTTGAAATTATTCCAATGTTTTGCACATAACAGACACTCTATAAACTTCTGAAGAAATGTTGAGGTACTATATAACTCATAAACCAAAAAATATTGCTGTGAGAAAGGCATATATAAGTAACATGGCAACCATATTAGAAAGGAACAACTTTTGTAAATAAATATTAAATGTAATGATAAGTTTTTTTCTGAACAAAAAGTAGCCCATGTACTATAATAAGAGAATGGAACATTTGAAATTGAGATCATGCAAAAATTCAGGACTATGGTTGCTGTCATTATAATATACTATATATTATTTATATTATGTTATATATGATATATTTATATATTATATATTTTGAATATATAATATATAATACTGTATATTTTTTTCTCTCATTTAACTTTGTCATAATGGGCCTCAAAATTCTGTGACAGACTTTCAGTCTACTTTTTATTTTTTTATTTTATTTTTTTTTCTTTAGGTGAGCCATCCTATCACCCATTGGCAGCTCAGTGGCAGCTCAGCTCTGGCCGGGAATTGAAACAGCAACCCTGTTGCTCAGAGCTCGCACTCTAAGAGTGAGCTCTTAACCAACTGAGCCACTTGGCCAGCCCTCAGTCTAACTAACTTTTAATTAGTAAAGTTGTTTCTATTAAAAAGTACTGATTTTAAGGGGCAGCTGAATGGCTTAGTTGGTTAAGAGCTCGCTCAAGAGTGTGAGCTCTGAGCAACAGTGGTTCGAGTCCCGGCCCGAGCTGAGCTGCCAACATGTGGTAGGATGGCTCAGCTAAAAAAAAAGCAGTGATTTTAAAAACTAGTAGCTTATAACTGTCACACACACACACAACAAAAATGGTCCATAAAGCATTCTCCTTTTATGATGCATTATTTTACATATATATATAATATGTATGCAATATACAACATTATATCACATATATTATATTATAACAGCAGCCATAGTGTATATATGCATATATACCACACATTTATATATAGATATATATGCATATCCAATTATATAAACTTAATATAATTAATTATATAACCATAATTCTATTTAAACATGATTACTTCTGATTTTATATATATATATATATGTATGTGTGTATATATGTGTATATATATGTGCGTGTATATATATATGTGCACATATAGTACACAGCTCTGATGTATACATAAATATATGCAACTCTGATTTACACATATCTATAATACATATAAAATTTCAAGGTTCACAATACCAAGGACTCCCTTGAGAATACACAATTCAGTTTCACAAAATGTGCTGATATTTATAATCTTGGAAAACAAACTAGAACATTACTGAACTTTATGTCCTTATTAGACAAATCTTTCTGTTCTAGATCTTAATGTTTTTACTCAAGGAACACCATTAATTCCCAGCCTTAAACAGGAACTCATGTCTGGGTTCCATTCCCCAGAAATTCTCATTTCATTGGTCTGTGGTTAATTCTTTTTTTAGGTTGTATTTTGGAATATTTTGAATCTGTAGAGAATATGACTTCATCACACAGCTTCAAAAATTATCAAATTTAACAATCTTGTTTCATCAATGCCCCTGGCTTTGTCTTTTTGGCTGGAGTGTTTTAAAGAAAATCCCACATATCATGTTATTTCATCTATAAGCACTTCTGTATGAAATTCTGATTTTTTAAAAATATAACTACGAGTCTTAAAATTCAAAAGGCTTAATAAAATTTTAAAGAGCTCCTTAATATGATGTAATAATAGCCATTCCCTATTCCATCTTCCCCAAATTGTTTCACAGAGACCTTTTTAAATTTAGTTTGTTTGAATTAGCATCCACAAAAGGTTTACATGTTCTTTTGGTTGTTTCATCACTCCTGATTACTCCACAGTAATCTGCCCCTTTCACACACACACACACGCACGCTGCACGTCATGATTTGCTGGCTAACCCAGCATACTTCCTGTACAGTCATCCAGATCCTAACATGTCTGGTGATTTTCTGTGGTGCCATCTAACACGTTCCACTATTTTCAGTGTTTCCTAAAAACCACTAGAAGCTCAGTTAGATTCGGGTACAATTTTCCAGGTAGGCATCTTTCACGGATGGAGCTCCTTACTTCCTACTGTGACAGAATTATAGTCATAAGGTCTGGTTGGTCCACTAGTGGTGCTATTAAGATCAACCGGTTGCTTCAGGGTTTCCAACTGGACCTCTTTGATATAAAGTCCCCCATCAATAGTTCAACTAATGGTTTTAGCCAGTGATGATCACTGCCCAGATTGGGGAATTATTTTAAAAGTACCAGTCCTCAATAACGGCGTCTTTAGAAGCTCCCAAAGTGATTCTAATGTGTAGCTGGAGTTGAAACTATTAATCTGAAAGCAGCATACCCTTGGAGAAATAACTTAGCTATCAGAAATGGTGGTAGCAACTAGACACTTGGGGCTGTACACCCCAGAATGAATAGAGTCATTTAATTGTTTTTAAATTGAAAAAAAAAGACAGTCACTCTTGTGGGAGATCTAAAGTGCCTGTCAGAAACTCAATGATATGAAACAATGTGATCTGAGGTGTGGGTGTGCTGTCCCTGTCATGCCCTCTACAACTGATCCACACATAACACCCCTGCTGCCTCCAAATCCTGTTCCTGGATCAGATCTGCTCCAGTGGGGAGATTTAAAAAGATTAAAAATTGTCCCAACCTCTCCCCTCACACCTACCAGTGATTTGAACAGCAAAGAAAGCCACCCCACAGAAAAACACTTGCTCGACTCCCCCAAAGTTATTACATCCTATCATGAAGCTCTCTCCAAAAATCCCTCTGGGGCCATATCAACTTAAAAAATAAAATTTATTTTGAAGACCAATGATGCTGGTCACAGAGAAAAATGAGAGGCTTAAAAGGATGTCTTCGATACTCTCTTTCTAGAACCCAAAGTCACTTAAATACTGCTGCTTATCTGATTCTCCTCCCTCATTAGTAATGCCCGTCACCCTGTACCCATCACAGTCCTTTATCTAATGCAATTCACATTCTCTACACCTCATTCTTTATCACCTTTACAGTGTTATTCTGTTTACCTGACCAAAGGTATCACCTTACTAAACCCATCTGCTAACCTGTACACATGGGAAAGGTGTAAAGGGCCACTGCAGGGTGATGATGCATATTTTGAGGCAACCGTCCACTAAGGGGAACATTGCATTTGCTACCCAACACGTCAGTACTGTAGGAAGACAACATGGTACATGGGAGAAACATCCTGAGATCATGAACTCTGGGTTCACTTCCTTTAAAGACTATATAAATAAGCTGAATTATTATCTTCTGCATGGGGAAAGTCAGCTACCTAAAGTGACTATTAAAGTGAATTATCTTGCAAGGTGCACAAATTGAAGTGCCACAATTCCCACCAGTTTACTGAAGCGAAGACATCAGATGGGATAAAGAAATAACTTCTTCTTTGTCCTCCTCCATTGCTTTGAATTTCTGATGCAATGGGTTCATTTGATCTGATGGAAACATGTTCCAGGAAGATATACTCCAGCCCTGCCATATCTTAAATATGATAGGGAAAATATGTGTGAATCTTTTTTATTGATTACTTCTGTTGCTGTATTATTGTTGTTCCTAAGAATTGGGGAATTTGGCCCATGTCACATAAATATAGACAATTACTAAATACAATGATTTGTATTTAAGCTTATATCATTTACTTATGAAGATTAATTAAAGCTTGCCTTAATTTTACTCTTAAAAAAAAAAAGAAGATCTTTTATATATTGCCACTTACAATGATGAAACTGCACAAATGCCACTTACTATGATGAAATTGCACAAACGTATGGCAGTCCATCTCTTATTATAGGTACATTTGTGCAGTTTCATCATGGTAAGTGGCAATATATAAAAGGATTTTCATATACTTACTATATAAAATTTAATGTATCCAAAGTGGGGAATGTCCAATGTTTTCTGTTAAACAAAAGAATGTTTTCTTGTTAAACCAAAAATAGAAGTAGACATAGATTCAACACTGGTGCATTAAAAAAAAAAAGCACAGAAAATCTGAAATTTCCATGGAACAAGAGCACAGGATTCTAGTTTACTCAGAATGGATACTTAATCAAATGTTCTGTCACAAATTTTAACAAAAAATTTAACAAAATCAAAAAGCAACATATTTGCACTTTGTTCTAGTAAAAGAAATCAACTGACTTTGATCAACAGTCTGTCCCTGGGACCTCTAATTAAGCCAAGACGCAAAGCCTGCTATGAAGGTTTTGAAGGCCACTGGGAATTCCTCTCTGTTCTTCATCTTAAGAGTAAGTCCAACTGGAATAAAAAGAATGACTTGACGCTTTCTTTGTTTAGGATACAAGTATAAGTGTTTGAAACATTTATGGAACAGTCATTCTTGCATCACGAAAATTAGAAATAAAGCTTTCTGGAAAGATAGTGATATTCTGATGAATGAGTGATGACCATTTAGAATAAAGGGAGATGCTTTTGCCAATGGTAGGTAAGTACATATGAGATGCCATGTTCTACTCCAATGTACAAAATGAAAACAAGTGGTAATATAATTACCACTTGGTTACTAGTAGTACGGGATGAATAATCCTCCCTTCAAATAAGAATTATTTAAATTATTTAATTAACAAAAAAACTAACTCAACTAGTAGTCTAAACTATTGCTCAAGATAGGAAAACCATTAAACATAAAAGTATAATGTTCATGTTTCCTAAGTTAAAAATCAAGGCATGATCCAATAATGAGTTTGTCTGTTTCAGTCAGAAATAATATCCTGGAAAATCTGAGTTGTGCCACTATCATTCTTTGCCTTAGTCTACCGAAGTGTTTATCTGTTATTCATAATTGACTCTACTAGGATTTCTTTGGAGCTGCACAGAGGCTTGTCCTTCCTCTAACATGGGTCCTGAGTAGGTCCCAATTCTCTGTAAAAATCTTTGGCTCCTTGGTATTTCATAAGCCCATTCCCCAAATACATACACTTTTCTCTTTCCAAAGCACTTATCATTCCTTTATCATTTCAGTCTTTCTGGACACAGTCTAGCAAAAACAGGGTGAAGAAATTTATCTATGATATCCCAGGATACAGCTGAGGGGATCTTCTTTAACATAGTGGGTAGAACTGTCATCAACCTTCTCTCCTCCCACCTAAATAATGATTTATTCTTCATGGTCCAGAACATGTCTCAGAGTCTCCATAAAGGCTTCCTTAGTATTACTGGTACTGTTACCTGTTTTCTTTTTCTTGGGGCTGCTAGAAGTGTACTTGCCTCTTGCCTCTTCCTGAACGAGGAAAATGGGTTTAGTACTTTCTGATGTTGGTAGGTTCTGTAGGGGAACTTACTTTTTCCTCTCTGCCAAATGACTCACTGCAGCAAAGCAACAAATGATAAAGGAAGAGTAACAAGTATTGGAGAAGACAGTCTAACAATAATTACTTATTTAATATCTATAAATCAATTACATTGACAAAACATTTCCTCTATCAGATTACCACTGTAATAATGTAAGGTAGCTATTTTCCCCAGTTTGCAAATGAAGAAACTGAGACTTAAAGAGAATATGATCCCATTCACGAAGGAGTAAATAGAACCAGGAGCAACATCATCCCCAAGCTCTTGCTTCTCTTCCATAATGAAGAAGGTTTTTATTTTCTCTGTTCTCAACATTGTCACAGAATTTAAGGTGAACCTTTCTGGTAAAGCACAAGGACGAACACAGAGAGGTATGAAAACACTCAGCATGATGCAGTCACTAGAGAGTGGAAGAGTTTTCAAGTTCAAAAAACTACATAAGATTCAGAAAAGGTATTTGATAAAATTCAACATTCACTCATGATAGAAATGCTCAGAAAAAATAGAAATAGAGAGGTACTTCCTCAACAAGATAAAGAACAGCCCTAAAAAACCTACAGTTAACATTATACTTAATGGTGCGAGAGTAAATGCCTTCCTCCTAAGATCAATGACAAAGCAAGCATGTTTGCTCTCACCAGTCTTCTTCAATATAGTGCTAGAATACACAGTGCAATATACACAGAGTAGCAAGAAAAGGAAATAAAAGGCATGCAGATTAGAAAGGAAGAAATAAAGCTGTCACTTTTGGGGGATGACATGTTTATGTATTTAAAAGAAAAAACTAAGAATCTAAAAAAAATTTTTTTAATGCGTAGAACTAAAACTGAGTTCAGAAAGGTTGCTGGAAATAAGATAAACATACAAAAAAATCAACTGTATTTCTATATACTAGCAATGAATATGTGAACACCAAAAGTAAAATCACAATGCCATTTTAATCACTCAAAAAATAATTAGATATAAATCTAACAAAATATGTATAGCACTTGCGTGCTGAAAACAAAAACACAGATGAAATAAATCAAAGATCTAAATAAATGGAGAGTCATGTTGTGTTCATACATTAGAAGATTCAACATAGTAAAGATCTCATTTCTCTCCAAATTGACATAAAGATTTAACAAAATTCCTATAAAAATCCCTGCAAAATATTTTGTACATAAAGACATGAATCTTCTAAAATTCATATGGGCCAGGAAAGGAATTGTATGAATAGTTGAGAATTTTTTTAATATAAAGTGGGAGGAACCAGTGTACTTTATTTAAGGATACATTTTATTACATAATCAAAACTGTGTGCTACTGGTTAAGGGGTAGACAAATAGATCAGTAGAAGAGAAAGGGGACCAAGAAATAGATCCACACAAATATATCCAACTGATTGTTGACAAAGATATAAAAGGACTAATCGAAGAAAGATAGCCTTTTCAACAAATGATGCTGGAGCAACTGGACATCGATAGGCAAAAAATAAGAAACTTGACCTAACTCTCACACTTTATATGATTAACTCAAAGTTGATCATGCAACATGTAAAACATAAAGCTATAACACTTTTAGGAAAAAAACTTTGGTGAAAATTGTTGGGATGTAGGCTAGGTAAAGAATTCTTAGACTTAAAACCAAAAGCCTTATCCAAAACAGGAAAAAAATGAAAATTGAACTTCATCAAAATTAAAAACTTTTGATCTACAAAATCTCCTGTTAGGAGGATAAAAAAAAAGACAAACTACAGACTAGAACAATATATTTGCAAACAATATATATGACAGTGTACTAGTATTTAGAATAGGTACCCTCAAAACTCAACGATAAAAAAAAATACACTTAGATAATGAGCAGAAGACATGGACAGACATTTCACTGAAGAGCATATACAGATGGCAAATAAGCACAGGAAAAATGTTCAACATCATTAGCCATTAAGGAAACTGAAATTAAAACCACAATCAGATACGTCTCTATACATGTATCTGTAAAGCTAAAGCTAAACAATAAAAGCTACACCAAATGTTAGTAAGAATGCAGAGAAACTGAATCAATCATACATTGCTGGTGAAAATATTAAATGGTACAGCCACTCTGGAAAACATCTTAGCAGTTCCTTAAAAAAAAACGAAACACGCAACTACAATATGACTCAGTAATTGTATTCCTGGGCATTTGTCCTAGAGAAATGAAAAATTATGTTCACACAAAAACCTATACATCAAAGTTTACAGCAGCTTCATTTGTATAACCATAAACTGGAAACCCAGATGCCCTTCAAGAGGTAAATGACAAAACAAACTGTGGAGCATCATAATATTCCAAAGCTGGAAATGCCCCAACAGCCATTGTGTGTGTGATACGTCCATACCTCAGAACACTAAGAGAAATGGACCACTCGTACACATGACAGTTTAGACTAATCTCAAAAGCATTAAGTTGAGCTAACACAAAGGTACAAAATAGTATCTTCTGTATGATTCCACTTATATGAAATTCAAGAATAGGCAACACTAAGTGGTAGTGACAGAAATGAGTGGTTGCCTCTGCAAGTGGGGTATGAGCAAGAATTGAGAGTGGTGTGAAGAACTTTCTGGTCTGTATTTTAAGAGAGGGGGTGTTCATACGTGTATACATCGGTGAAAGTTTATTGAACTATTTTAACTGTATACTTTATTGAACTGAATACTTTAACTGTACACTTTATTGTATGTAAATATACAATAAAAAGTGTTATCGGGTTGTAGGAAAAGTCACGACGCATTTTTGCAACAGTAAACATAAGAAAAATACGTCATGACTTTTCCAACAACCCAATAAAATATCATGTGCCAATCAACTTAAGAAGTATAAATTGGTAGTTACAAAATAGTCACAGAGATGTCATGTACAGCATAAGGAATATAGTCAATAATATGGTAATAATTATATATAGTGCCAGGGAGGTATTAGACTAATCGGGGGGATCACTGCATAAATTACATAAATGTCTGACCACTATAATGTACAGCTAAAACTAATATAACATTGAAAGGCAACTCTAACTGAAAAAAAATATATATGTGTTAATA
>NW_017731423.1:1084504-1085930 GCF_001890085.2 Hipposideros armiger | reverse complement strand
ATTTTCTTTAAATATTATTAATGAATTAATGCCTTCCAATAGCCTAAAATAATTCACAAGACTTGTGTTAAAAAAATAAATACTAAATCTGTGTTTGAAAGTGGCTTGTTTAAAAAAGGAATATATCAAAAAATATATCAATAAAGTAAAAGAAAAAGCACGGCAATATTACTAACCAGTCATTTCATAGAATCCTAGGTTGCTATAACTTATAGGGATCTTACAGATTTTCCAGTCAATTCCTCATCAAACTCACTTTGAAAAATTTCAGAGAGGAAGTGACTGAAATTGAATAAATAAATTGTTTGAAGTCACATAGCAAATTAGTGACAAAGCCACGAATAAAACAATTCATGTGCCCACCAAATCAGGCTACTATTTTTCAATATTCCAATAATAATAATAATAATAATAATAATAATAATAACAAAAACAACAATAATTTGATAAGTGTTCATGTTCTTTGCAAAGCCTTTAATATTTACTACTTCATTTATTCTTATGAGAATGTTACAAATAAAAATTATCATTCCTTTAACTCCAGAACTGAACTCTTGCTGCTCCCCATCTTCAAATCTGCTCCTTCTCTAGTGCTCTGCAACCCCAATCCCACCATCTTATTGTTCAAGCCAAAAACCTTGAAATCACCTTTGATTCATCTCTTCCTCTCATACCTACATTCACTCCGCCAGCAGATTATATCTCAAATCTAACCACTTCCCCTTGCCCACGTTCATGAAACCAATTTCTCTAGCCTAGACTATAGATGTCTGGCATATAGTAGATATTAAATAAATATTATCTTCATGATAACAGAACAATCTCCTAATTGGTCCCGTCTCCCAGCCCTTCCATTCCTGCCTCATTTACAGTCTGTTCCCTGCAAGGTGATCTGATCTGGTAGTTTAGTGAGTAACAGGTCATGTCACATCTTCCTTCAAATACTTCCAATGCATTCTCATCACATTTGGAATAAAGTGTAGAATCTAATCACCTTGTTCACTCAGCTCCAGTCACTCTGTCCTTCTTGCCCTTCTTCAAGCACCCCAAGCATTCTCTTGCCTCAAGGCCCTTTCACTTCTTGCTCTTTCTGTCCAAAGCATTCTTCCCTTCTTTCATTCAGCTTTCCTCCAGCCCTGATCACCTTATACCTACACTCACTCCCTGATGCGTCCTCTCTCTCTCTCTCTCTCTCTCTCTCTCTCTCTATCTATCTATCTATCTATCTATCTATCTCCTCTCTCCCTCTTATTCATAGCTAAAGAGTTGTCTGCACTTCTCTATATTCTCATCAAACCCTTATTTTTCAACCCCTTCCCATCTTGCTTCCACCCTGAATTGATTCTTTCTTCCATGTTAATAAAAACAAGTAAAAATGTTTTCTTCCTCATCTCCATTGATCTCTCACAGCATTTAATACCCCTTT
>NW_017731423.1:1074818-1080684 GCF_001890085.2 Hipposideros armiger | reverse complement strand
CATTTACCTATTTTCTGGATTCTACGACCAAATATATTAGAAAACAGAAAAAAATACATATCATCACTTTATAACCCCACTATCCCAATCTACATATATTTAATATTTTGGGTTTTTCTTTCCTTATTTATATGCATTTGTCTAGGGTTGACCACACTGCTATTCTCGTAAATTTTCTCCTTAACATTTAACCTTATGCATTTTCCCCATCATTAAGCGTTTTCCTACAGATAGTTTTTCATGGTTGCATAACACTGCATTGCATGCATTTACCACAATTTACTTAACCATTCATCCATGTTGCGCACTTAGGTAGTTTCCATTTTTTATTATTGAAATGAAAGCTGTGATTAATATCTTTATGCAAAACTATTTTCATTTCAGAATACTGTTTTAGGATGGATTCTAAGAAGAGGAATTATAGAAGGGCAGATTGCTTTCTGGTGAACATGTACTTGAGGTGACCTATGCTGAGAGCTTGGGACATTCTTAGGAATTAAACAAGTTAGAGGTACTGAAAGTAGAACAAAAAATAGCATGCAAGTGAAAAGGGGGAGTGCCAAAAAAATGAGAGAGAAAGAAAGGTGAAAAGATGCCAAAGATATACTTCACCTATTACACAAGTTGGCCTTGGGCTGGTCCTACCTAAGATAAAAGGGCCTTTATTCTATTTTCTTTTCATATGATCTCCTGTTTCCGGGATCTAGGTCTTGGGCTAAAAATGTTACGGCTCAAGGTCAGTTACAATATTACAAGCTAAAAAACAAAAATTTGTGTTTGCTTGTGTGGTTATACGCCTATCAAATTCAGAACAAGGAACAAGAAGCTACCTTAAGGAGGAAGTATGTGAAATGGTTAAAGGCACAGATCCAGAGAAGGAATCATGGATGGGTTTAAACATAGGCTCCACCTCTCACTGCATGACCTTAAACAAGATGCCTATCTTCTCTATGCCTCAATTTCCTCATCTGTGAAATTCATAGTACCCATAGGGTTGCTGTGAGGATTGAAAGAGTTAATAGGATGAAGTGTTTTAGAAGAGTGCCTAGCACATACCAAGCACTATAAAAAAATTTGTTGTTATTATTATAAATAAAGTTGGGAAAACAAAAGCTGACAGCAACCTTTTTAGTATGGAAAGAATGTAAACAGAGAATAAACCAGGATAGTAGGAAANTATATTTTGAAATATCAATTTCCTTGCCTTCCAAACAGCAGCAATTTTCTCATTTTCCCCCTATCTAGTTCTTCTGTTTCTCCTTGCAGGCTCCCTCTTCGTAATGTAGCTATTACCTGTCCAGTTCTTCAGCCTAAGTGGACTCACATGCCTGTTCCCAAATTTGTGAACCTAGATTTCTCTTCTGGAGTACACCTGATTTATATATTCAACTGCCTTTGCACATTTGTTTTTATAAATTGCATAGGTGTGGCAAATGCAACATGTCCAAAACCAAACACATGATCCATAATCCCTAATCTAGCACTCACAAAAAAACAAACAAATGGTCCATTTTCTTTTAAAGTCAGGCCCTCTATGATGTTCCCTATCTCTATAAATGGCACCACCTCTTATTATGCCATGCAGAGCTCAGCATCACCACCTTAAACAACTCTCTCTTCCCCACCTCCTCATATCCTCTCATAGATAAGTTCTATGAATTCCACCTCTCCTCTCTAATCTGTCTATACCCCTCCTTCTCTTCCAGAACCACCCCATCTAAACCACCACATCTCACCCTTATTACTGAACTGACAGTTCTATCTGTGTGGACTGGTTCTCCACACTATACTATTGTATTGGGAAAAGCATATCTGATCATATTAAAAACTCTTGATTAAAGCTTCTCAGTGGCTTCCCATTGTTTCTAGGATAAAGCAAAATGCCTTAAAAAGGTCAGAGAAGCACTGCCTGGTCTACCACCTGCCCACACCCTCAGTCTCAGCTGATGTGCACGGTCGCACAGGCTCAGTCCTTCAGCCACAGTTGTCTTATTGTTCAGTACGCCCGCTGCACATCCTTTGCAAATGAGTTCCCCTTCCCCCTCTTCACTATGTCTTGTCTTTTAACTAGTCTTTTAACTAGTAGCTCAGGGGCCATTTCTTGAATAAAACCTTCTTTCACTCCTCCACTCCCCACCCCTCCACCAAGGCTTTAGAACTAGTAACTTCAATTTTTATGAATTTCAGTTTTTTCAAGTACAACATTTATAACTGGCTCAGGGTTGTAAAGAGGCTTAAAATAAATTGTTTCAAAAATGTCTTGTCTATAGTAAGCATTCAACAAATTTTATTTCCTCCTCACTTGCAATGCCCCCCCCCACCTTACCCCCACAATTGTGTAGAATCTAGAATGCTGCAGCTGTGAACTACACTTTGGAAATTGAAAGAGAAAAAGAATGGCCCTTTCTTTCCACCTCTACAGGAAAATAATTTGATTAGTAATTGGGAGGCCATAATTCTTCTGTGAATTCTACTTCTGAATTATGCCAGTTTCTAGTAATATATACATAAATTCCAATGACCTGAGGTTCATATATTTAAATTACTCCAGGAAATATTGTCAAGTTATGTAAGCACCCAGGGAATGAGGGAGAGAGAACAAGAAGTCCCGCTAGACTAGAAGACAGCTANATATATATATTTCTTCAAACTCTCTCTTCACGCAGAATTCCAAATTTGATTCCTGGAGTCTTGCTGTAGCATTGTGCTAGGCTATTCATAAGTAAACCAGCAAAACTGTATACTATTCACTTGTCTAAGATCATCCTAGGCCAAATGATCATTTTATTTTAGAATTTTGCACAGTGGATTATGAAACAAATGTCCTCATTTAGTGAAGCTGTTTTTTAGCCAATGTGACAAATTCTAAATTATCTGAAGCAATAAGAGAACTGGGACTAAGATTTGTGAAAAACCAAGAGTAACTCAAAGCTAAATAATAAAAATGTCTTAACCTCCTTCTATACCAGGCTCAAAACAGAGCTGGCAGTCAAGAGCTTTTTTAAGCAGAATTTTTTTTTTAATTCTCCTTGTCATTTCCCACCATTTATTAAGAAGTAGTAAAATAGGCAGAAAGCATATGAGAAAAGTGAGGACGAATTTCCAGTATTGAGGTTGCCTGAAAATGTTACCATATTTATAACATCTCAAAGTTTGTATGTCCCAGAGATATGACATTATTCACTCCTTTCCTCATAAAAGAAGTGTTGCAAAAATCCAAATGATGCTTTATAACTTTGAAAATGCGAGGGAATGTAATATTTAAGAATGATCATACATCAAAATATGCCTGGCCACCTTGCCTTCAAGGGTTCAGCAAATGCATTAGTGAGACCTTGGCCCTACTGGAACCTCAGTGTTTGCTTAAAGAAGATGACTGTTAAGAGACTGAAATGGATCATGTACTTATTTTAACTGAATAATAGCACTCTCCAAATTATAATGTCAGAAATTGGCTAAATGTTTTATCCTCATACATCCTAGTATTTATCACTTTACATTAAAGGCCATTCTTTATGCTCAGTTCCCCACCCCCACCCCTCAATCCCCCAAAAAAGAAAAATACTGACATGGAAATAAATTAACAAGCAAAGCCAAAAGAAAGCAGCCAGGCTCGGAGGGCTCATCAAATCTATTAAGCATGACAGTTCTTCCTTCATAAACTCGTAAGAGAGTATATGGGCACAAGCCAAACAGGTAACATGTTCTGTTACTTTTTAAAGCAGTCATATTTTTTATTAATCCTTTGAATGTTTGTTTCTAATAGATACAGAGAGGAAATAAAACAGACCATAAAGTTAATCTGGAAGGACCCAAGATGTAGAGATGCTTTCAGGATAATGGACATCGGTATTCTGTCATCTTGGTTTGGAAAGAGGCAAGGTTGTCCTCAAGGAGCTGGCTACCACTCCCCCCACTCATGTATCCCAAAGCTCACCAAGCTGGCAGCCTCTGTCGGTTAACAGTGCCAGCACTCCTCGGTCAACAGGATCAGCTTGGGGAAAACAGCTGTGCCCAGGAGGTTGCTACAATGACTTCCCCCCTCCTCTTTCAGCCCACATCTACCTTCTTTGCCGCCTCCTTTTTCAAATTAATAGACCTGCTTTCTACCTGTCACCTGGGGAGAATCTCATAATCAATTTCACAAAGACGTATAAATAACTAATTGGGCACTATGCGTGTATCATCAGAGATACTTGTATTTTTCAAGGACAATCAATACTATGTTTGTAATGAATAAATGCTGTAAAAGACTAACGCTCCTCATACAAAGTGAGAGACATGAATTGAGGCTTCAGTTGCCTTATCTCATTATCGTAAATCTGTGGGGAGGCGGGGAGATAAAGATATGATGCCTGCAAGGAACTTGCCAATTGTGCTATATGCGTATAAAAAAATGGTTTGCATGGATTTTGATTCCTAACTATCCAAACAAAGGATGATCTACAAGTAAAATGGTGATATAAATAATTTAAGCTTTCCCCTTGAGCTGGCTTTCTTCTAACAGGTCTTTCTTCTCCTCTTGGCCTTCTTAACCACCATGTCTAGCCTTGATCCTATGAGAAAATGCTTTCTTAGCATTAAAATACAACTGAGATTATTCTTTTGGGAAAAAAATGCTTCAGGAATTGAGATAATCGTGTTTATCTCCTCACATTTCAGGGCTAGAGTTGGTGTGGTGGGGTAGCCTTCGGGGTAAGAATTCTCTCTGTTTCAGAACAGCAGACACCCCTGGGAGAAAGTCAATTCTTAATGGAACCCCATGCCCTAGGTATAGTATCTGACCACATTTTCAAACACAGAGGGTGCCAAAAAAATGTATACACATTTTAAGAAAGGAAAAAACTGTGTTAAAATTGTAATACTCAATAGATACTGATAACAAAAGGTGAATACAAGTCACGTTTGACTTCTGCAATTACAAGAGGTGCTCAAAGTGGTTACCATCAGCGTCCAGACACTTCTGATTATGGAAAACTACTGATTGAGCAATGTTGGCCAAAGTGTCCACTTGTATACAATTTTTTGGCAACCCCGGTGTATAGTCAGGTATATTGGCTAATTATACATAAACCTAGGAAGCAGAGCAGATTTCATTAAGCCTGAGGCAAGGTCAAATAAAGCACTTACTGAAAATAGTGAGGTTCAAGATCATATTATTTGCTCTAAGAGTATAACTTGCAGGTGAAATTTGAACACTGACTAGGCACTCATACAAGAGCAGCTGGGATGCAGAATGAGTAAAGTATAAGGGATGGATACAGTAAACAGACCATTGTTAAGCAGCTTTGCACTAAAATGGCTACTTTATAACGACATCATGACTTCATTTCTCCCTCTCAGTAGGTAAGAGCAGCTGCGCTTGTCCCTACAATTGCAACCCTTGTGAGAAGCCACTGAGATCTTAAGTGTGGAGTGGCTTCAGCCACTTGTACGGAATGGATCGGAATGTAAGGATTATATTTCCAGGGATTAGGAGTGGAAACCAATCCACATATCAACAACATTCCACAGTGATACCACAAGATTTCATCCTCAGCACCTTCCGGCACCAGGTAAAAGGCATGTCATTAGTCACAGTAGCAGTTTAACATCACTCAGAAAATTCAAGCCTTCTCAACCACATATTGTCACACTAGGCATGTTGCCTCTGCTACTTACATAGTCAGGCAGGTGTTAATATAGATTGTAAATTTAATATCTTCAAATTGGTAGAAACGAAACGAACAAGTACTCTGGGATGTGTTTCAGTGCAACCTCTCTTTGGAACAAATACTCTCCAACCCCCCACATCATTCATACTTAGTCACCAGAAAAACTCGTACTCATAATTTGGATCCCAAGAATCACTGATAGGCACCGATAT
>NW_017731423.1:1070153-1070993 GCF_001890085.2 Hipposideros armiger | reverse complement strand
GTTTACTGAGCAGTGACAGTAGCATCAGCACTGTAAGAGGCTTAGCTCTCCTTGCTAGTCACTTTTACTTTTAAATGTACTTAGGGCTTATAATTTATTTTCTAATCATGTGGTTCTTATAGTTCACCTCTTTTTACACATCACCATCCTAGACAGAAAAGTAAAGAGTGTAGGTATATATAACTGTGCTTGACATAAGATTTAGACATTCAATTTTGCATTGGCATACCTGTAATGCAAAAATATTCATATCACCCTGTGCTATAAAAATAATAACTCCATTGAGAGCATAGTGCTTCTTGCTTTCCACAGAACACTCTCTACTGCCACTGTCCTATGTGGAAGCAGTTCACATATGAGGTTGATCCAGGGAACATTGGGAATTGGACTAGGAAAATGGCTCCTCAACCCTGCTAATTACATTCTTTCTCCTTTTCCTGTAATCAGTTGAGGTTCAGGAAATAGAATTTCATCCCCTGGGGAACTCTGTTGGAAATCAGTGTGACCAGGCTCCTCTTCTACTCTCTGGCTATAAATTATCTTTCAGGGAAGACAATGGCTTCTCCTGGTGGAAGGTGGCAGTGAGGGAATGGAAGTATCCATCCTGCCTTCCAGAACGAGATGAGCAGAAATGAAGTGGAGAAGCTAAGTGTCCCAAGGAATAATCTCAATGAAAGCTCATCTATGTAGTATTTATATATTATGTGGAGGCATGACATTCAGATAACTGCTGGCTTGGCCTCTAAAAAGGAATAAATAGATTAAGAAATGTGCTTGTAAAAGGATAGAAGCAATCCCTAACTTGCAAACACTACATTATATTAGATGTCCAGTTATAAT
>NW_017731423.1:1066540-1068112 GCF_001890085.2 Hipposideros armiger | reverse complement strand
ACCATCACACAGACTAAAGAGTGGAACAATATAAAGTACATTTTAAGATTCCTGGTATGACTTTCCCCAAACATATGCTCTTCCCTCTCTCTGTAAGTGATCATTTTTCTGAATGTTTTAATTATTCTTCTCATAATCTCTAACATTTTACCACATATGAATAGATTCCAACAAAATGTATTCATGAATTTTGACCTTACATAAAAGGAATAATTTGTATGACTTTTTCTGTTGCCTGCTTTTTACCCCAAGCATTTTGGTTTTAAAATCCATCCATATGTATGAGCATTAATGCACTAATTTTAACAGCTCTACAGCACTCCTCTCTAGCCACCTCTATTTTTCTATCTATTCATCTGTCTCTCCTACTGTTGGTGAACATTTATGGGCTTTTTTGCAGTTTTTTGCCATTACAATCATTCTAGGAACATTCTTGTTCATGTTTCCTGGTGTATATGTGCAGGAGTTTCTCTATAGGATATAGATAGCATTGGTATTACTAATCTATAAACATGTATATCTTTACATTTTAGATCTAATACCAAATTATTTCCAAAGTGGTTGTATACTCCCAAAGCCATGCTGTTTCTCATCCTGTCCAAAATGTACTATTCTCATAATTTTTAGATTTTGGCTAATATTGAAAAATAATATCTCAGTAAGGTTTTATTTTTCATTTTCTGATTACTAATGTTGAACATCTTTTCATGTTTGTTGGCCACTAGGATATATTTTGTGAATAATGTTAGTTGAAATCACTTTATATTATGCTGCTATGCAATTTATTACTTTATTATTGATATTTAGAAGTTCCTTATATATTCTGGATACTAATCCTTGTAGGTTGAACATACTCCGTGTTTTTCCTCTTTTTTTTCTGGCCTGTTTTCTCAGTTGCTTTATTGGGTCTTTTCATAGAAAAAAAATAGTTAAATTTTATGCATTCAATGTCATCCCCCTTTTTATTTATGGTTTAGACTTTTTATGCCTTGATTATGAACTCATTCCTGACTTCCAAAACGTATTTTCATTCAGTGCTGAGCACTCTTCCAGGTGTTGAAGATATAGCAACAAATAATACAGACTAAACATTCTGACAGTCTAGTAGGGGAGTCGAGACAATACTAAGTGAGTAGAACATAGGAATTGTATATAGAGAGAAACATTCTGCAGATATTTTTAAAAGGCCAGGAAAGGGGATAGTGAGCACAAGTAGAAGGCAGTGGTAGAAAGTGGGGGCAGGTGCTTTCAGGCATGGTCGGGATGGCCTCCCTGAGAAAGTGACATTGGAACTGAGTTCTGACAGAATTGAGAAAGGGACTCAAGTGGATACCCATGTCAAGAGCTTTTCAGGCCTAAGGAAGAGACAAAAGCAAAGGTCAGGAGCTGGGGACATGCCTAGTGTATTCTACAAAGACTAGAAAATAACAGTATGGTCAGAGAAAAATAGCAAAGGAAAGAGCTATATGAAAGTCTCCCAAACCAGATCTTCTCCCAAGCTTCCCATCTCTGTACAAGAAAAGCCTCTTCTTCCAGTTGTTCAAGCCGAAGTCCTAGGAGTCATCCATGACA
>NW_017731423.1:1063411-1066075 GCF_001890085.2 Hipposideros armiger | reverse complement strand
TCTCTCTCTCTCTCTCTCTCTCTCTCTCTCTCTCTCTCACACACACACACACACACACACACACACACACACACACACACTCACACACACTACCCTCATGGAGAAAGAAGAATTATTTGCAAATTGGCAACCTTGGCAGGTTTTGTTAGTAATGAAATAAGTCCCTGACAGTTTGCTTAAGCATTGTCGCTCCTTTCTTGCCTAGCTTTTCTTTTTTTTTTCTATTTAAAAACAGTAAGGACTATAGAAAACATCACCGATCCCCAATTTTAGCCTTGGCCTGAGTATCAACCAAGATATTTCTCTAATTACTTATAACACAAGCCAATGGAAGTCTTATTTGCTAAATTCCTTTAGAAAGTAAAGCCAGGATACTATTGTCTGCTACAGATGAAATTAAAATTAGCATTTTAAAGTAAAGCAAAATACACAAAATCAAAAATAACAATAAGGCACACATCTTTCATAAAAATAAGACACCTCTTCTCATTTCTCTCTTCAGTCCTGTGTGTGGGTTTGGTCTGTTTATCCAAACAGTATGCCTTGGTGGCATAGTTAGGTAAGAAGGTTTACATTGCCTAATCTATAAAAGAATAGAAAGAAAACAAAACACTTAACAGGAAACAGCCTCATTTTTTTTCCCCACAAGGCAAATGATTTCGGCTGCAACAGCCTTAAACATTTATAGCTAACTAAATTTTTTATGAGATGCTACTAAGGAGGTTCAATCCATTTCTTAAGAATGATAGCCTTGTCACACACAGTCTCTTAGAAAGCAAGTGTCTGTGTCTTTTTATTCTGAATTTAAATTTTCATCAAAAGGTTGAGGTAAGCTGAGTAACAGCTCGGCCTTACACAATCCTAACTCTTTTATTCAAAATGCAAGCTTGCTTCTTTTCCTTTATAACTGTCTGATAAAGAACAAAACAGCTATAAGGAATAAAGTACAAATTAAAAAAGAGCACTCTAATGCAACTAGCAATATTAGCATCAGAAAAAGAAAAATTCTTATTCTTAGTAAGCAGCATACAATATTAACATTTAGACCTTATGCTCCCCAAAAGTCATTGCCCCATTTTCTTGCTATTTCAGGTTTGCTTGAAACAATAAAATGCCTTTCTTATATAATCTTCACAACAATATTTTAGTACATAGATGTATAGTAACATATTATTAATATTTATGAAACTGGAGAAGTCAGTACAGCTGAGCTTTCTGAAAGGCCACCCTGCCTAGCCTCCCACCATCAAAAAAGTAATAAAATTAGTTTAGAATAATTCAGTGAAATAACCTGAGAGAAAGTATATTTAGATCAGGAAAAGGCGAGGGGAGTTAAACTACAAAATATAAAGAAATGCTAGACCAAGAATATATTAATCAGATTCACCTTTTAAAGTTAGTTTTGCCTTACAAACTCCAGTGTGAGACAATCTGCTCTGAATGCAAAGACTTGGGGAGCCAAGTAATTGGTTTGTAGCATGAAGAGCAGCCATGACAAATTCTAATGCCTTATCAGACCTGTCTCTGTCTGCCTTTTGTAAAGAAAGGGTAAAGGTAATTTCATGGAAGCAGACATCAGAAAAACCACTAGTAAAGTTGGGAAGACAAGCTTTTTTCTTTGCATATATGTTATCATATCTTACACACACACGCACACACACACACACTGCTATGGGTAGAACTGTGTCCCCAAAGGGATATATTAAAGTCGTAACCCCTAGTACTTCTGAATGTGACCTGACCTTGGAAAACAGTCACTACAGATGTAATTAGTTAAGATGAGGTCATACTGGAGTAGGATGGACCCTTAATCCAACACCAGTGTTGTTATAAAAAGAGGGCAATATATGCGTAGACACAGACACACACAGAGAGGACGTCATCTGATGAGAGAGGCAAAGACTGGAGTGATGCAACTACAAGCCAAGAAACATTAAGGATCAATCGNCATATATACTCTTCTTTGAGCTCAATCAGCAACGGGACTTTGGGTTGTCTCCCTTGGTGAGTGGTTTCCATGTACAGGAGGAAGAAGTAAATTGACATTTAAGTAGATGACTTCACTAGATTTAACTAGATGGATAAAATACAGCAGAAACTGACTGGCTAGCTATCTAAAACCTACCTCTTTTTTCTTTTGCACACACAGCTAGGTAACACATGCTAGACTCACTACCAGTCGAGAGGGTTACTGAGTGATGGCCAAAGGCACTTAGGTGGAAATGCAGGCCTTGTCCATGAAAATCTCCCACATGAGTAATGTTCTGTGTTCTTTCTCCTCTCACAAAGCCCTTATGCCACTTGTTAACAGAACCACCCGATGCAAGAATCCAGGATACATGAATTACCACTTGAAGATGAGCTGCTGGCTATAGGTAATCTCATCTTTCCCCTTACTTGAGCATCTTACATCTATTGTGTTAATCTACTATGATTGGGAAAAGGGGTGGCATCTATTACTGTAGTTAGCATTAATTTAGTTAATACAAAGTATGATAGGGAAAGTTCATAGTATTGGAGGGGAACCTAACCCAATATTAATAGGTCAGACAACATTTTCGGTAGAAGGTGGTATCTTTTACAGCAAATTTCTCAAAAGAATTGTCTATACTTGCCAGCTCCACATCGTTCGCATTTTCTCATTTATTTTTTTAATAATACAAA
>NW_017731423.1:1046172-1054351 GCF_001890085.2 Hipposideros armiger | reverse complement strand
GTTACCATCAGCGTCCACATACTTCTGATTACAGCGAACTACTGCTTGGAGCAACGTTGACTCAAGTGTCCACTTGAATACTTTTTTTTGGCACCCCTGTTTTTGAATAACATTCTTAAGTTAAAAAGAATTGAAAATTTCTGGCTTAAAAATTAAACAGAATTATTTACTGAATGACTCAGTGTCTCTCATATGTCAATGTCTTTGACAAAATTCCAAGGGGAAAGGCCAGTGAAAAGTGGTTTCCAAACATACTGAACTATAGAACCCATTTTAGTCTGATCTCAGGGAACTAGGTTCCATAGAACAAAATTGAAAAGGAATATTTCCCCAGGCATTAGAAGGTACTGAATTGATCGAAATCACATAGCTTCCTGCTATTGAAGTTATTTGAGAAGAGTGATTAACCTAAAAATTCTCTGATAGGTTTCCTATTAAGTGATTTAACCAAGAGAAAGATACATTTTTATCATATGTGGAAGATAATCTTACCCAAGAGAAACAAGCAAGGTAGGCCAGTAGTGCCCAGAACTCTGTCTTAGGAGTCATGCTTTCATTCTTTCAGTTACTCATTAAGCAAATGTTTATTGTGTCCCTAGTAAATAGCAGGCCCGGTTCTCTGTTCTAGATGGACAATGGAGAGGAGAGACAAGGTCTGAGCCTCTAGAAAGCATAGTCAGGTGGGTAATGCAGACAAGGTAAAATAAAAAGAAATTACCATATAATACAAGTATATTAATTGAGAAAGCCAGGGTCCTGTGTAATCACACAAGAAGAGGCACCTCACACAGCCTTGGATTAAGGGGAAAATTCCTAGAAGAAGTGGTATCTACACTGAGCTTGAAATGATGAATGAGAGGGAACCAAGAAAAAAAGTTGAGGAAAGTGTATCAAGTCCCCTTTGCCCCATCCCACTTCTAAACTCACAGATACCCTAAAATTGAGATTAAAAACAGATTCTTATACCTCTAGTTTCAACTCTAATAAAGTTGACTAGAAGACTGAGAGGAGTCTTTCGTTAGACCAGTCCTAGTGTAGGGGGAAAGAGTTTTATAATCAATCAGAGACATCTGTCACAGGGGAGAGGCATAACTAAAACCATGTATTGGTCCAACCCATTCTGTTTCATATTTTATTCACAATGGGCTAAGGGGTAAGGAATTAACAGGAACTAGTACTAGGAATCCTATAACTTAGTGATACTGTAAGAGGAGGAGCTTATATATCTCACAAATGGTGGCAGCTGCTCATCCACATTAGTTATATATTAATGAGAAATGGCCTCATAGGAAAAATATACAAATATGTAAATGGGATTATAAGCGTTTATTTCACATAGTGTTTTATTACAGCAAGAGGAGCCTTTGAAATTATCTAATTGAATTCACTATGCCTCAATAGTTGAAGAATCTGAGACTCAGAGAAGTTAAACACCCACAAAGGGAAATAGTATATCTAGTTAGTGGCAGATCCACATGGGAACTAAGCTTTTATGGCTGCTGGTTCAGGGTCTGGTCTACTACCCAATGACAGTTATAGGTACTGGGAATCAAAACATCGCTACTATGATGGAGCTCACAGGCTAGAGCAGGATAAGAAAGTAGGGACTTACAGCTGTGCAGTGTCGGATTCTAGTTCATGAAGGGTTGTACAGGAAGGCCTCCCTGAGAGGTAGTGTTTGAAGAAAAAATTAAGCCATGCAGCTATCCAAAGGAAGTGAATTCCTGGCACAGGAATCAGTTAGAGCAAAGGCCTTGGGTTCCTCGGAAAAGGCAAGGAGGCCCAGTGTCTGGAGCAGAGTCAGCTGGGAAGAGTGGTAGGAAATGGGGCCAGAGGGTAACAAGAGGCCAAATTATAAACGGCATTACAGGTCATGGTAAGAGCCTTGGGAATTTACACTGAGGGAAGGCAGAAGTCATTGGAAGGTTTGAGTTGAGGAGTTATATGAGTTGACTATATGTTTAAGGCTCACTCTGGCTAATGAATATAGTGCGTAAAGGTGCAAAAAGATCAGATATGAGGTTACTGTAATAGTCCAGGCAAAAGTTGATGGGGGTAGTAATTAAGGTAAGAAGTGGCCAAATTCTGGACATGTCCAGCTAATTGCTTGTGAATTGGATATGAGAAGTAAGAGGAGACAAGTAGAAATGACTCCAAAGTTTTGAGCATAACCTACTGGAAAACTGGAGGTGCCATTTTGGGGGATGAAGGGTAATGAGTGGGAGGCAAGTTCTTGCATAATGCTAAATTACAGAAGTTAAAAAGAAAATCATTATAGATATAGATAGATATAAATAGATGTGCATATAATTATATTTACAAATGGACATATATACCTCATTTAATTATAACTACAGAGTGTAACATAAAGAACTAAACAAACAAAAGCAATCAACACAAACAAAGAACAAAGCCGGATTATATTTTTTCAATCGCTACAAAATATTTTACTGAGATCTCATTTACAGATTAAATATAACTTTTTTTGTTAACTGTTCACATGTGTAATCATATTGTCCAGATACAAAAATGGGAATGTATATACTTCCTGATCATTTAATATCAAGGGAAGTCAGTGGGTTTTGGCCTTTTTTTGTTGTTGTTATAAAGGTAAAGTTGTAATTTAAGTTTCAATTAGTATAGTAAGTATAGCTTTCACCAGCACTACATACGCCCTTTAAATAAACAAACCTACTCCTCTTTAGACTCCAAACCTGCAAACATACAATTTGTCATAAACAACTTTGGACTGAGGGGGGGAAAAAAGTTGTTTTAAGAGAAGGCAGTGGGTGTGTGAGGGTGGGGTCAGACAGACCACATTATACACTGTGAGTTTAAAGTACGTATATCTATACACCATTGTCCTTCTATACCATTCTCAGTCCCTAGAAGTTGACCTGAAAAATTCCCCCACTAGAGTGTAGCAATGGATTGGTTCAGTGTACTGTCTCTGGAAGGCCATTACCAACTTGCTCAAGAAGCAGTTAGTCTGTACCCAGGTGTCCAGCACTGCACACATATGCAAAGGAGCCTCTAGGCCTCTGCCAGCATCACAGACCAGTTAACATTCACTGGACCCTAGACAGAGCAATAATAAGGTTGGCAGGAAGCAGGAAAGAGGAAGGGTGATACAAATAAATGGAAACCAAAGGAATTAGGGGTCTTACAATGAAAGAAGAGCTTCCTAGCTTCCTAGCTTGGGTGTACCTAAGGCAGGATTTTTTCCTAACCACAAAATTGGTCCTGTTGCAGCATCTGTGAATAGATGTACTTATCAGTCTCTATGATCATAAAGAAAGTGAGTAAATTTGCAGTAACATTCAGAGAAAACTGGATAGAATAGTATTTTGAATATGTAATCATTATTTCAGCAGGTAGTGAAGTTACACATTGAAAAACATTTTTTTTTAATTCCTAAGATATATAATGCAGTTTGTTTTTAAAGAAAGCTTCCATTTTTTAAAGAAATGACATCTATTATTCTAGAAATCAAATCCTTTAGAATATAATATAATTATTCTCTATGTGTGGGCCATATGATAAAAAACTTAAAAGGATTACAGTAAATGTCATTGTCATTATTTTATTTCAGATGATCACAAAAGGGGAGGCTACTGACTCACTACTGCCAGCAATTCATCCTGTGACAGAACATAAACTATGCTTCAAGATTTTGACTTTATTTTTTTTTAAGATTTTATTGGGCAATTGGGGGAGGGGAACAGCATTGAGGAATCGGGGAAGGGAAACAGACAAGTTGCTGTCCTTTTGTTCTTCAGTCTAGTTGTGGAGGATGTCGCTTCTCTGGCCCATGTTGGTATTATCACTGTGCTCTTCCCAGGTGAGGCAGTTGCTCACTGGCCATTGGACGGCTGCTCATGGAGGCTCATGGCAGCTCACGAAAGCTCATGCCAGCTGCCGGCCAGCCCCACTGCAGCTTTTTCCATCGCCAGCAATTCACAGCAGCCCAGCTCCAGGTGGAGCTGTTATTCACCATCTTAGCTGTAGAGGGCGCAGCGTCACTGGCCCTCATGTGGGATCCAAACCGTGGCCCTGCTGCTCAGAGCTGGCGTCCCAAGCCAACTCTTAACCAACGTGCCACTCGGCTGGCCCAAGATTTTGACTTCAAAACGAGACGTTCTCCAGCAGCAAATCAGCACATCTATGCAAAAGCTCCTTTTCTCTTTTCTGTTGTCACTGAACATCTTCTTTTAGACACTCTAGCCTCAGAGGAATGGCAGCATTTTCTTGTTTGCATCCTTCAAAAGTGCTTAACTCCAAGTAAGCCTGCTCAGTGGAGTCCCACACAAGTTACTCAACTCGCATGAACTCCAGAGCACAAGACTGGTAAATCCCAAGCAAAATTTTCATCTTCTTTTCCGTTTTATTTAAAGTGATGGTAAGGCAAACACTTGGCATTGGTGGGGTTAAGAAAAGATTAGGGAAAGAGGAAATGTTAGATTTTCATTGTGCAAGAGGATCTTGAAAGTCACCTAGCCCATGGTTAACAATGCAAATGAGTGATTTTGTAGCCTCTGCAGGAATAGATGAACCAGGAGCTCACATCTGCCAAAGACAGCTGTTCTCTCTTAGGACAGCTCTCATTATTTGGAATGCTGACAGCAGAGTCAGATGGGTTCACGCTTACAAATGAGGCATGGTGAAAAGTATGGCATGGCAGTGTCAACTGGGTTTGCCATGTACCAGACAAGGTTTCATATCCATTCCTTTGTTGGCTATTAACCCAGCCCCTCAACTTGCCCTGGAGAATAACCTGAGCTTTTCTGAAGATGGGAGGGGAAAGGAAGTGGGCAAGAGCTGCAACCCCTCAAATTCTTCCCAAGGGTCAGGAATCAAATAGCAAGAATGTCCAGTCTTCACAGGCACAACCAGTTCACTACCCAAAACCACACTCTCTGGAAAAGAGCGCATCCAGGTTTCAAAATACACCTTCTTATGATGCTTCAGTTTCATTCTAGGTGAGACAAGGTATTATTTCTGTTTGCTTGTTTTTAATTAATTTATTTTTAGATTATAGTTGACATATATTAGTTTCAGGTGTACAGCACAGTGATTTGACAGTTATGCACCCGATGAAGTGATCACCACAATAAGTCTAGTAACCATCTGCCACTGTACAAAGTTATTACATTATTTACTATATTCCCTATGCTGTACATTACATCTCCACAATATACTGATTTATACCTGCCAGTCGCTGATTTCATAAGGATTCTTAGAGGGTTTAAAGAAGATTAGAGTAGAGGCAACTGATATACCTATTCTCCATTTGTTTGGGTTTCCAGCATCTGGGGTAGCTGTTACGATAACTAGGAAAACTGGCCCAAGATTTTAGGTATTGAAGCTGTGTGTATACCGTTTGATTTGCCTTTGCCAATCTGATTAAATTTCAGTGAGTGAAGTACAACCACACCAGAGTTAGAAGCAGGGGTTATATGAAATAACTGGAATGGCAAGGGTATTGGCCAATCACAAGTGTCAACTATCAACAACCACTCAACAAACTGAGGCAAACCACTGAACTTCGTCCTGGAGAGGAGAGAGGAAGGGTTCCTGTGAGATTTACTCTCTAGTTGCTTTATTCTGCTCTCATCACCATGAACAGGGCACTAGTGTTATGTAGGAAAACTTTTAATAGCTTAAAAATGCTAGGAAAAAAATAATAAATAACTGTTTTTATATCTGGTCTCTGTGTTTAGAGGAAAAGGAGAAAGATAATAAACTAAAATCACTTGCTCAGTAATTTTACCTACCAAGTTCTGAGTGGTTGGCTATACATTGAGTCTTCACGACAATCCTAAGATAGAGGTATCAGTGCCCCAGGGTAAGATGAGTTGCATGACTTCAAAATAATGTGATGAAATTCCAGTTCAAAGAGGCGCACTACTATTGTACTGGTTGTTAACACCTTTATTTTATTTAGTATTGCAATTATATTTCTATTAATAGCCTTAAAGTTTTTAAACTGCACAGTGGGCAAGAATTTCCTTAAATATTTTTATGCTTTCCTCCCATTGGAAAAATTAAGTTTATTCATTATATATAAATTGTAAAAGTTTAGAAGAAAATAGAGTATTTTTATAATCTTGTAAAGGGGAGGATTCTCAAAGCAAGTATGAAATTGATGAAAAATGTGAACTATTTATGCAAAAAGAAGAAGAAACAATGAAACAAACTGGTTTCCAGTTTGGGGTTATGTTTTCTATTTATATCTCTCTGTGAATGTTATGTGTACAAAATATATATCACATATATCTTGTGTTTCTGCAAAATTTATATATATATTATATAATTTTATATCTGACTTATTCATTTTACTTTATAGCATGGATTTTCCTATGTTGTTAGTTTTTGAAAACATAATTTTCATAGCTTCCTAATATCTTCTTGAGTTACCAAATCATCATGATTCAACCATTGCTCTATTGTCGGACATGTGGGCTTTTCTCAGAAAGTTGGTATAAATTAGCACCTGTTGAATATACCCCTATTGCTTTTATCTCTAGTGTATTTTAGGTGTGATTTCTCTATGAGCATTAGCTACGTGAGCACATATGTTAAAGTTTTATGACACATATTACTCCAGAAATATGAGGCCTGTTTCTCTACAGCCTCAGCATTTAGTAGAATTCATTGACACTTTGTGAAAAGTCCTTCCCCCCAAAAGAGAAAAAGTTGTTTCAAATTCTTTGAATTCAAAAAGAAAAAGGATACTATTTATTGCTTTTTTCCATTTTGTTGTTTTCATCTATGTTAATATGCTAACATTCTTTAAAAATAAGCAATTTCTTTTATGATATGTTTAAAACACATTTTCCAAGTCTATCACTTCTCTTTTAACATTATTTATAAATGTTTACTACAGTGTGTGCCTCACCAGTTTGTTTCATTGTTCTTGTTTTTGCATAAATATTTCACATTTTTCATCAATTTCATACTTGCTTTAAGAATCTTCCCCTTTGAAAGATTATAAAAAATACTCTATATTTTCTTCTAAACATTTACAATTCATTATGCAAACTTCTAATCCATCTATATTTTGTACATCTTGTAAGATAGGAACCTAACTTTATTTCTAGCCAAACTGATAGCAAATTGCCTAAAGACCATCTGTTAACCAACCTCTTCCCTCACTGATTTGAAATACCTTTTCATCAAAGAACAAATTCTTAAATATATGAATATGTGTGTGTACATACGTGTGTGTGTATGACTATGAGAGAGAGAGTGGCCCACATAATACTTTCCATCTCTGTACTGTCATCATTGTCCCCAGCTTATCAAATGACAAAGGCATGTGGGTCCAAACCCACAGACAACACAAAAGTGATGTGCTCCCAGCATCTGTCGGAAAGTACAGAGAGCATAAACTTGATTTTGCTGTCTTTCAACATTATCAGAATCTTAGTTAAAGAAATGATAAATAGTGGTACTTGCCTAAAGTCTATGCAGAACTCCATTCCTGGGTAGTCTGAAATCCAATTTGGGGTTCATCAAACCACAGCAATGTTGGTTCTGGACTGATGGCTTCTTTTTCTTCTAGTAAAGTTGTTTTCACTGTTCTCCCCCCTGAAAGCACCTGAATACAGCTTTCTGACCTCATGATGGACCCTAGACTCAGCAGGGTCTCTATCTGATAACAAAAGAGAAAATGTTCTCTGGTCTAAATTAGAGGAAGGGCTGGGTTCCCCCAGAGTAACTGGGTTGATTTTACTTTAACACAATCAACACTGAAATATCCGTGTTTTTCTCTTAGAGTTGGATATGAGAATAGTTAGACAAATTTGTGGCCCTCATTCAACAAATAAACAAAACCTAAAAATTTTTTTGGATTCACTTCATTTCAAGCTTTTTCTTCATTTTCAAAACCTCACTTCCTGTTTGTACTTATTTCCTTCTTTATGTTATCTTCTTATATGGTTTGTATTCTGATAAAGTGCCTTAAATATATTTTAGAAAAAGATGGAGCATAAGTAAATAAAAATAAATAAAAAAGAAAGAAAGAGAGAGAGAAAAGGAAGGAAGGAAGGAAGGAAGGAAGGAAGGAAGGAAGGAAGGAAGGAAGGAAAGAAAGAAAGAAAGAAAGAAAGAAAGAAAGAAAGAAAGAAAGAAAGAAAGAAAGAAAGAAAGAAAGAAAGAAAGAAAGAAAGAAAGAGAA
>NW_017731423.1:1038778-1043842 GCF_001890085.2 Hipposideros armiger | reverse complement strand
TTTTATTGCAACAACTTTGGAGTTCAGTTTTTCCTCCTATCCAAGCATGCTTCTCTTCCCAACTGGTATTATTCCCTAGAGCACTTCCCAATAAACCTACATAATATCTGCCTCAGACTCTGTTTCCTGGAACTTAACCTGAGACACCAGTGGAGCTTTACAAAAATATAGATTCCTAGACCTCATTTTTAAATAAAAAAATATCTGAAGTATGTGCATTATTTTAGTTTCACAGATTATATGCCATAAGCTTGCCTTAAAAGGTTTCTATTTCCATAAAAACAGCAGACAGCTCTGCTTCCAATGATCTAGGTCTCAAGACTAATTGCTACTGGGTTTTTTACCTTTTTTAAAAAAAATCTGTATCTTCTCATTGAACATTTCTCAGCTAATGGCTTCTTTTAGTATGTCTCATCTAACATGGGTACTTAAAGTTTGTTATTTCTTAAGTTTAGTTAGGCATACACTTAATAGGTGATTACGAAGCTGCATCCTCCAATTTGAACCAAGCAGACCCTTTTTAAGGCAAAAAAAAAATTCATTAGAACCCTTAGAAAAGGAATTCAGGCCAGACATGGACAATGCTTTACGGCCTACAATCAAGGGGGATGCAAACTGTATTAAAGCTGTGAATATGTAATAACTCCCAAAGACTGTTTCAGACTTTGCCACTATTGCCTTTCAAACAAAGGCAATAAAATAGCCATGTTCATCAATATTGCAATTTTGTGAATCATCTTAATCTCTTCTCTCTTAAGAAAAAGTCATGATGATCACATTTTTCACCTGTGCAATGACACATTTTACAAAATCATCCCTGTCATGAAAATCTCTTCATTTCAACTATAATAACTAGATAAAGCACAAGTCCAAGGGAAAACATTTTAAGTATGCAAAAATTACTTTAAAATAAGCCTATTGGGCCAACAGTTGCAAAAAAATTTAAAATGAGCATATTTTTATTCTTTGGCTGCTTCATTTCCATGAGCTTTCCATTTCAGTCCCTTTCTATAATATAAAGAGACTGGCTCTGAAACATAACTAGCAAAAATAGAAAGAAAAATGAAGCTTTTATATTGAGACTAGAGTTGTGTGTGCCAAGATTCAATCTGCTGTGCCTGGAAAAGTGCTGAGGCCTCAGAATGGTGAAAAATTTGTTTTTGAACAGAAATGCTGATGCCACTTATCTGTATCAATTCAAATCCATGAGTTGTGTGGGTGCAGTGTGCTACTTTCATTCCTTTTTACACTATGCCTAACTCCAAGGCAGGCAAGTCACATAGAAAATCGTTTCTCATACTGAGTATTCTCATGCATTAGCTGGGGACCTATGCAAAGACATGTTCTCAATATCATAGGAAGAATTAGGAGTTGTCTAAATGGCTTAATAAATGCAATTGGCCAACCCCACCCCACACCATAATCCTTGCAGATTTGGGCTGTTTTATAGCTGGGCCATCACTTGGAGAAAGGCTGGCCAGCCACCAGCCTCAGTCCAAATCCACCTGGCTTTATACAGACTATGGGTTAAGAATGATTTTTATATTTTTAAAATGATGGGGCCAAACACCAAAAGAAGAATAACGTTTCATGATATGTGAATATTACATGAAATCCCTTTTTTGTGACCATAAATAAAGTTTTATTGGAATACAGCTATAATGATTTGTTCATGTACTGTCTAGAGCTGCTTTCACCCTAAAATGGCAGAGTTGAGTACTGGCAGCAGAGACCTCTGTCCCACAAAGCATAAAATATTTACTATCTGATTGATCCTTTACAGAAAAAGTTTGCCAACCCCTGACCTAGAGTGTTGTAATTTACAAGGCTGTTTGTTTGATGTGCATCAGATGTAATCCGGTGAAGTGAAAGGTATTACGCCTAATATACAAAAAAAAAAAGGAAATGAGTGTTGCAAGGTCATATAGCCAGTAGGGAGAGTTAATATTCCCTCAGGTTGTCAGAAAGTTCCTCTACAAATAAGTTGTGTAAATCTTTAGTAATGCTAATTAATATTTGGTTTGTAAAAAAGTTCTCATCCTTTCATTTCTCAATAACATAATCAAAAGTAACTTGCTTAAAACCTGGCACTTGAGAGTATTTTGTGTGGTGAAGGTCCAAGTATCAAACTCTTGGAAAGCACATTCTGTCTAAAATATTAGCTAACAGGCTTGTCACTCAAAAGACAAACAGAGTTTCTCCCTCTGGCTCCTCACACACTCCAATGCAGTGGAGGAGAATCCTGAATACGTCATCTTTCTCTTGGGCTCCTCAATATTTCTCATGCAGATCTTTCTGACAAGGTCAAACTCTTCTGAAATTGAGTTACTAAAGCAATTTTGTACATTCTCTCTGAACAAGCCATTGGCCTTGGCCGGAAGATACTATTCAAGCAGAAAAAAAAAAACAGAGTTTCATCTCTTCCACTAGGTTTTCTCTCTACATTTCATACTTGAGTAGATACAGGATTTATATTTTTAACCTTTATACCTTTCCTCTAATATATATAGAGAGAAGATATATAACAATTATCAATTCAGTTATTAAATGCTCTATAAATACAGGGAGTAGATAAAGTTCTATTAAGAATAATAACTAAGCAAATACCTAACTAAAACCTGGGAAGAATAAGATCTAGCCCCTGCTTGACCAATAACTATGTGATTTGGGGAAATTCCTTGAACATTCCCCTAGGTCTATTACCCCAACTATATGACAAGTGAGACTACGTGAACTCTATGGGCCATTCTTGTTTAAAATAATCTCTACTTTTGAATATTTGTAGAATGCTCATTTAATCAAGTCTCAGTTTACTCATCTCTAAATTAGAGATAAGACCTACAACATAGGTGATTAAAGTGACAAAATGCACTTAAAAATCATGGCACATAGTGCTCCAAAGATGATGATAAGAGGGTACTTCATGTTTGTAGATCATTTCAATCATGATAAGCCATTAAAGAAGAGGGTAGAAAGTGGGAGGAACCACACAAAAAGTGAAAATGATGCTTCTTTTATAAAATTGCACAAACCCATGAAAAACTTCCATTGGTGCACATAACTATTTTCACCCCGTTTACATAAAGCCTTTGCTGAGTGTCTGTCCTCTTCCCTTATCCTCGGTAAGCACAGACCAAGAGGGTGAACAGTGGTCATTCCATACCACAAAATAATGAGAAAGGCACTCCAATCCACAACCACTTTTCATNTGAGTACTGGAGAAGTCCAAGTTCTCCAAATCTGTCTATACTGGAGATCAGCAGAAGCCTCTTTACATTTCAACAATATATTTAGAGAGAAGAATCTGACTCCAGCTATTTTATAAAATTACCAATTACTTCCGATGGCAAATTTTTATGATGCTATTTTGTCCAGTATCACCATGTTCTTCTCTTTCCACATTATACCCTCATTTGTAAGTATTTTGTTAAAGCAAATAAGACCTAAATGGGAATCTGTATAATACATGTTACTTTCTAAAGGTAGAAAACACAATATACGTATTTGTAACATGACCTGCTTGCAAAGCAGCATAACATGGAAAGAGAGCTTTGTTTGTTTTAAATTTTTAAATTCCCGATTTCTACCCCAGTACTTACTTATGTAAATACTGATTATTCCTGACCTCTACCTAAAACAGACTGCTCAAAGCAAACTGCTTCAACATCATTCGTCACATGTATGTATGGTGTAAATAAGTACATACACAAAATTAAACCTTTATCACTTTACTAATCAATGTTCCTTTTTTAAATGAAAATGCTACTACCTCAAAACTAAAAGCCCCAGGACCAGATGAGCCCTAAAGCCTCCTCTAATTCTATGAGTCTCTTTGGAATTTAGAAGTAAAACCAAGTATCATCATCTCTCCTATTTCTGTTTTGCTCACCAATAAATTTCAATACATTTTTCTGAGACTTTGGAATATGCTAACAGGTTTTTAAAGAACCTATGGTTTTTTGACTCTAGGGTGTTATGAAATAAGGATCATAAAATCAATCAATGGAATTTGTGAAAAATTAGTATAGAAGAGTACACTGACGTGTACCTCTCACCTTTCTGTAACCTGGTGAGCAAACCTAAAGTCCGTGACTTGTAATTCACAATTTTTATGAGGCATAAATTTGAACTGTGTTAGCTATGAACTTAGCACACTGCAGTGAATCCCTTAACTAATGACTAACTTCTCAGCTTTTGCACACTGATGCACCTTTTTGGTTTTCCTGCTTGTCATTGTGTTCATATAATTCTACAAGAAACCTCCCTGAAAACTAATACTTGGGACAAACATGAAAAGAAAATCTGTTGTGATCAAAGAAATTAATGTTTTTATGCAGAAAGTAGGAATGATAATGAGTTAAAGGCTCCTAAAGAGTCTAAAAGAGTAAGAAATGTTTTAGTTATACTCTGATGCATTTCAGAGAGGAAATTATATAGTGTGGTTGTTGTCATTCATTTGGGAGAATTGAGAGAGGGTATCAAGACTTATCCAAAGCATACACCAAGACTTTATTCTATGTGGCACTTCATATTGGTGGTCTAATTTTCAGCAAATGGCTTGATTGCAGGAGAATAGAGTATTTGTTTTTTAAAGACTCTGGTTGCCTCATCACAGTGTGATAAGAAATTAGAGGACATGGAAACATCTGTGAAGGGAAAGAAACTTAAATTGACTCAGATTTGGAAGCTGTAATTTACCAAATAAAAATAAGCACCATAATAAGAATATTTTTTTTGTAAATGAATGCTTTTAAAACCCCTTCAAATCTGTATATACCCCCTATTTTGGCAGTTATGCTTTAATTGTTTCTTTACATGTCTGCCTCCAGCTAGATAGATAGTAAGCTCTTTCAATGTATGAACCTTATCTCTTTATGTTTGTATCTTGAGTACCTGACACATAGTAGGTACTCAGTGCATGTTCTAGAAATAAATAAATGCTCCCTTGTCTGCCCCGCAGTCCAAACACCTATTCCCAGTCATCCCTTAGACCAGCAGTTCTCAACATGTGGGTCGCGACTCCTTTGGGGGTCGAACGACCCTTTCACAGGGGTCACCTAAGAC
>NW_017731423.1:1031366-1032613 GCF_001890085.2 Hipposideros armiger | reverse complement strand
ATCTAAAAGCTATCAAAATGAAAAATGGTAACATGGCTTTACTTTGTCAAAAGCAGCAGTAAATGTTTACATGCAGCATTACAGTATCCACTAGAAAGAATGGTTTCGATATAATGCTTATGGTATAATAAACATATTTGCAATTATGAGACATTTTTATTCCCACATAAGTATGCAGAAACAAAGCCAGAATCTACTTTTCAAGGAAAAAAATTGGCAAAGTTTCTTAAACAGAAGCCCCACTCACACCAAATCTGGTGCTGTTGGGTGCCAGACATCCACAGCAGGCACAGACGGTGAGGCTCCTAGTGCTTGCTTCACAGATTGCTGTCTGGTTGCAATTTCTAGTCATATGTGATTTGGTGGAGCAGAGAAAACCCCCTGGCTTTCCTCTATCAGTACTGCATCCATAGTTCCATCCATCAAAATAAACATAATGGACCACAAAGATTACCCAGGTATTGCCTCTATTTATCCATGAAGCATTCCTTTACTCTTATGCACAGTTAAAGGGATAATTTAATTTACAAATTGCCAAGCAAGCACCGACTAAATGGGGGGTCATGAGAAAAGAAGCGTCCTCAGCTGTCATCCCTTCATCTAACTGCCATAAACTCTTCACCTTCCCTCTTTCCTTGATCCCAGCCTTTCTTTTATTTCTTGACTTAGGGCCGAGGCCATTTTCATAGCATTGTTTTGCTTTTTGAAAAAGAAAAACAAAAAAAAAGAGATCATCAATGAATCATTTACATATCTACTCAAACATTTATGCTATGTGCTTAGTATGTGTATCACTAGCAATAGAAAAATAAACAAGGCATATTCTAAAGCTAGTAGGGGCATCTACTATGGAAAGACAGTTATAGCTACATCTTTAAAATATAATTTGATGGATGCTATAATAGAAATAGAAAAAGGTGTTAAAGAAAAATCCAGAAGGTAGAAACTATAAATGTTAGTCTTTTATTAAACGTGTTTTTAAAAAACAAACAAACAAACAAAAAACCCTTTCATCCATCACACACAGAAACAAGGACATTTCAGATGGTCTTTCAACCATCACACACAGAAACAAGGACATTTCAGATGGTCTTTCAATGTCATAGTGCAATGTCTACTCTCCCCACAACTAATAATTTTGCACAGGATTTAAGAAAAGCCAAGCCTGTAATAAGATCTACTTTCTCCTACTAAAACCATGCCAAAAATTTGGACCTAACAAAAATAAATTGTATTAACTTAAAAAA
>NW_017731423.1:1027983-1031141 GCF_001890085.2 Hipposideros armiger | reverse complement strand
AGTTAAGCATTTTCATTGTTTGTACAACCTGAAAGATGACATAAGGATGAACTGAAATGATGTGGACCCTCTTTGTTCTATTTTATGCAAAAGGGAATTGGAGGCTGGTGGAGGTGAGGTGGTAGAGTGCTTAGGGAAAAAAAAGTCTCTGCAGATAAATTTCCATTTCTTTTTATCTTGACATACATCATGCAGGACTACAGTTCAACCTCAAGCATTCATGCCCCATAAAAGGGTGTGCCCTCACTTATATCAACACTTACTTAAAAGAAACCTCAATTTACCTTAGAAAAGGAAAAGAGTAGTGACAACAGTACAAACAGGACCTTTCTCAAAAGTAACTGTGGAACTTTCCTACTTTCAAAGATTTGTGCTTAGGTGTTCTAAGATATTTGGGCTGACCAACAAACCACTGCTCTCTCTCATCCCTAACTTCAGGACACAATTCTTTTCCACATCCAATCTTGAGAATTTCTTTGGGGGTCATGTAGCTTATAAATGATAAAAGAAAACAAATGGAAACACAATTTCAGACAGAAAATGTACAACTGACAATTACCTCTTATACCTCATTTAATGTTCTGAATATTTCTCTCCTCACTTAAAATGATCCTTCACAGCAAACGACCGTAAGATTAAAGAATGTAAACAATCTTGTTTGAAGACACTGGAGACCTTTTTATTTCTCTGACTGATCGGAAAAGACCTAACACATGAACTAAATGATAATATTCAAAGGAGAATATAGGTCTAAAACTATCTGAACACAGGTCACAGTAGACAAATACATTTGACCAAGTTGCAGGTTTAAAAGGGAACATAGATGAGTAAGAATAGAAGTGGCCACTTCCCTGACAATCAGGGGAGATTAATCAAACCAGGTGATCAATAAGTGTGATAAAAGTTTTAGAAAGGTCCTATTCACCTCATTCATATACATATTTATTTTTTTAGGACAATTGTGCCTTAAGTAAGGGCATTAGATACCATTGATAGGAATATCTCAATGATATTCACAGACACACATATACACACATATATGTGGCATTTTTTCCCCCTTAACAACTAGTTTTCTAAACTTACCATTGGACATAACAAGAACCTACAATAAAAATGACTACTCTCAGTACTTTCAATCTCATCTCNCTGGGGCCGGCCGAGTGGTGCATTGGTTAAGAGCTGGCTTGGGATGCCAGCTCTGAGCAGCAGGACCCTACAGGGTTCGGATCTCACATGAGGGCCAGTGACACTGCCCTCTACAGCTAAGATGGTGAACAACAGCTCAACCTGGAGCTGGGCTGCCGTGAGTCACCAGCGATGGCATAGGCTGTAGCCCCTGCTGCAGTGGGCTGCCATAAGCTACCATGAGCGGCTGACAGCCGGCGTGAGCTGTCAAGAGCTGCCATGAGCGGCCGTCAGAGGCCAGCGACCGATCTGCTTCATTCGGGAAGAGCGCAATGATAATACCAACGTGGGCCAGTGAAGCAATGTCTTCCACAACTAGACTGAAGAACAAAAGGACAGCAACTTCTCTGTTCCCCTTCCCCGATTCTCCAATGCTGTTCCCCTCTCCCAATTCCCCAATAAAATCTTAAAAAAAAAAAAAACACCTGATATTTGAGTAAGTGCTGCTTGGTTCTTTTCTAATCTCTTTCCACGAGGCAGTACAGTTTCTGGGTTAAATTTCTGTGTGTCTGGTTATTCATCTGAATGTAGGGCCAACAATACCAATCTTGGTAATGTTCTAGGACTCGACATTTAAGGCTCTAATTGCTTAAATATGATGCTTTCATAAGGATTTAAGTATAAACATAATTCAATGAGACCAAGGCTTGATTAAAAGTGAATGAAAAAACAGAGAGCACTTAAGAACAATTAGAATATTTTGTAGGCTCATTTATACATTTATTCATAATAGGCACTTGCAAGTAATACTACAATAGCCCCCTGGAGACTCTATGCTCACTATCAAGGGACAGTGAACTAACAATATTAATAGAGGATGATAAGTGCTGGGAAAGAGATGTGCCCACGTCTATAGGAATAGAGATGAGAGGTATTCAAATCCGACATTAGGAAGGTGACGGTGATGCCCAGTGCCACAGAGCCAGGACAGACTTAGTTACGGTAAAGCAAGACTTCAGGGTACAGTAAGTGCCCACGGAAAATCATAGTGCTAGACCACCATATCTAGACTAAAACTAGTTAGGCATGGCCTGAGTATGAGGGATTGTGGGAAAGTGGACAGATTGAAAATGCCAGGTCATGAAGGGCCATGGATACTGTGCTAATGAGCATCAACCTCAAACTGAAACCTCTAGGAACTAAGTGGAGGATGTTAAGCAGAAGAATGACTCATCAGCTTTGACATCAAGAAAGATGTAAACAAAAGCATGAAAAGACATAGGGGTGAGTGGCAAAAGGGCACAAACCTGAGGCAGGTGGACAACTTAAGAGGCTACTGCAGTAAAGCAGAGAGTACACGGAGCTCAGGCTGGAAGAACCTTGGTGGGAGGGACAGCGATGCAACAAGGAATATTGAGTAAGATTTGGTGCTTTATCAGAAATAGAGGCGACAAGAACAACTAGCTTTAGGACCTGGACAACCACCTGGATCGTGGCACTCTTCACTCACTATAAGAGGGACCATACGAGATATACTAGTGATCACATTTTTATTTTTGACATTTATTACATATAAAGAATTTCACTTTTAGTAATTATTTTTTAATTAACTTTCAAAAGAAATTCTAAGAGCAAGAATATTAGACAATTAACAGAAAAGACAAGGAGAGAGGGAATTAAGACAAATTTTCACATATGCCCAAGTAGAATAAACATTATCATGGATTGTGGGAAAAGTGAGAAAAAAAATAAGAAGGGAAATTCAATGCTTGCTTTTCCATGTTCAAACCAAAATAAATAGGAGTGGAATAAAGCTACAATGCAGCTCCTGGGAAGAAATATAGGTAATTTGTCAGAGGGAGCAGGAGAAGACAATAAAGTGATTTGATAAAAGGTGGTACTCTCACACAAGAAAATATTTCAAAGGCTAAAAGAGACAGAAGATAAATTTTTTAAAAACTATTTTATAGAAACGACCAAGATTTGACTATATATATATATATATATATATATATATATATATATATATATAT
>NW_017731423.1:1022440-1025033 GCF_001890085.2 Hipposideros armiger | reverse complement strand
CACTAAGAGTAAAGAAATATCCATTAATCTTGTTTTTAAGACCCTAGGGAAATTTGTATTTCTCTGATTGATAGAAAAAAATCTAGCATGCTAACCAAACCAGAATATAAAGAGATGTCTAAATCTACACACACACACACACACACACGACTCAAAGAAGCATTAAGCACAGCATTAAGCCCAGTAACCATGGCAATCTGTTTACAAAGTGGCAATTCCCAACCAAGGGTTTTCAAAAATTTAGGGTATTCCTGAGTATCTCAAGGATTGCTATAAAAATACTGCCATCAACAACAAAAAATGTCAATTTTCATTATGCTGTGTTGCAGGGCTTTGGAGAGAGCATTAAAATGACAAAGAAGGCATCGCTAAAAACCCAATTAATTGTTTTGAACTTTCAAAGATTATAAACACATATTTTAGGGGGATAAATATGAAGCTGTGTATTCTTTTCAAATGGCACTGGATGATGCGGTTTGTTCTCATGGTAGCGATCATGCCCAAGGAACTCAATGGATGCCCCCACTTTGGGCGATCAAAGCAGGGAAATTTGACATGGCAGACACTGACCATAGGTGCCCTTCCTACCTGTTCTCCTACAAACCTTTTCTTCCAGGCCTCCATGTTAACCCAATCCCTGATCTTCCCTAGCATTAACACTGGTTTTTCTCCACGCCCTTTTTTAAAAAAACTTAGAATGATAGAACAGAGAAAAAAACAGAGAAAAGGAAGTTGCAATTTTTATTACCAGTTCAGCCACAAACTATCAGTGTTACCTTGAGCAAATAATTTCACTGCTATGAGCTTTATTTTCTTTCATCCACAAAATAAAGAGACTGAAATAAATGTTCCAGCTCTAATATGTTATGAATACTTTAGTCAGGTATACCTTATTTTAAATTATAGAATTGATATTGCTTTGATGTATGAGCATCACCTGATAGTGTTACTCTTTGATTAAGGTAATACTACTTTTCAATATTTCACCCTAAAGATTATGCATTTTTAAAATGTTTTGTGGTTAGGCTGCAGTCTCCTAAATATTTCAGTGAAACCCTCCAAACTTATATACAAGTATTCAGAGAAAAAGCTAGAACTCAGGGAAATGATATTTATTTTAACAAGGGGTAATTTGTGTTGTTAAGGACTAGTTGATAAAGTACTTGTTAAGTGGAGGCAAATTCTACAGTATAAATCTTATTTTTTATATCCTCTTTCTCTGAAAAGGAAGGTTTGAAGGATACTGAGACAACATGACAAAGCAACTTGAAGATCCTTAGAGATAAGATAATGGCAATTAGGCACATATTGTTAGCACCTAGCTAACACAATCAAGTTGCATTTCTGAGGTAAAATCACCCCATTTTTTTCTCTATCAATTCAGAAAGATGGAAGGGAAATAAGAATCATGTAGAAATTAATATATGTGATGTATGACTGTGACTTGGTTACCATTCTACAACTAAAAAAGAAACAAAAAGCAAAAGCAAAATCAACTTCACTAGAAATTAAACAAAATATAAAAATAACCACCACTACCCAGAGGGATTAGTGTGAGTGGTTCTCAAAAGTAGCTAACATTGACATATGCTGCTGAGGAGAACCTCTCCTGAAAATAAAGACTTGGCACAGAAACCACCTCTACCACTGGGTATTGGATATTCATGAAGTTATCTGTCAGGTTATGAAAATCTAACTGAAATTCATGCAGATTTCATCTGTGCTGCTGACATCAGATTATAGTGAAACTTTCACTATCTTTGGAAAAATAAATGGCACATATGTATTTTCTGAGAAAATTAAAATCACTGTCTTAAAACTATATGCTGGTTAATTATGGCTCAATAGAGTGCTTTTTAAAGTAAAATTCTAAATATGTATGACTCTGAAACTATATTTACAAGAAACGACAACTCAGATGTCACCTAAAATCTCCCTATCTTTTGAGACCTAGAAACAACCTCAAGGATTACCCTGCACCGCTAATCCACCCTTTACACTAGTTCAAAATAAACACTTCCCATCGTCTCATGCTGAACAGTTTGCTATTTTTCAGGGGCTACCATTTTCAAAGTATCTCACAATGGATCCCAGTGCTTATCAAACTTTTTCTCCAAGCACAATTCCTTCTCTAAAAGTAATTATGGTGTCAGCACGTTACATTAATGATTTTTTTAAATTCTTGACAAAAAATAATTAAATTCATAGCATAAAAGTTAACAAATAAGAAATTACACTGTTAAGAATGAATTTATTGGGTTGTCGGAAAAGTCATAACGTATTTTGTCTATGTATTTCAAAGCTCATTTATTTATAAAAAGAACAAAAATCAATAAATGATATATTGCCCATTTTGTTTGATAACCTTTTGCCATCTTTCAGTGAGCTTCATAATTCCTCGTTCATAGAAAGACCTGTCTTTATTTGCGAAAAACTGAACAAGATGCTGATTTACAGCCTCATCTGAATTAAATGCTATACCACAAAAGTTTTGAAGAGAGTGAGACAAGCGGAAGTCTGATGGCGCAAGGTCAGGCGAGTATGGTGGGTGTAGAAACACATCCCATCCAAACTCCAAAAATTTTTGATGGGT
>NW_017731423.1:994946-1021707 GCF_001890085.2 Hipposideros armiger | reverse complement strand
TTCCATCTTCAACTTATTGTAAAATCTCAAAACTCAACCAAATCACTCAATTATTTTTTTTAGAATGAAGCTAGAACTGTCAGCTGTCAAATGACATAGCAATAACATAGATGCGAATGACTCTAGTACTTCCAAAAACAAACGAGTGCCATCTGTCGCAAACATGAGTCATGACTTTTCTGACAACCCAATAAATAGAAAGGTAGCATACCCTTTAATCATTTTTTTATTCAATGATATTAAAATTGTTTCAGAGATTTATATATGCTTATCATTATCCACACTTCTGTTAGGAATCTGCTATATACTTTAACAAAAAATTTGATAGTAGTCCAAGTGATCACGTGAACTCTGAAGTGAATAGCTACACTTTTTCTTCACCTAATAATGGATCATTTGTGTTAACTAGATTGATTCTTTTTTTTTTTTTTAGCATTAGTCTATCTCTGGCCCAGATCTGTGTACATGCACCTTTTTTGTTCATGAGGCCTCACCTTGTTTGTATATATAATATTACATATTTTATAGGCCTTTACTCTGCAGTTTTACCACACTTAATAAATACAACAAACATTTACAGTTTGTGACTTTACCATGGTCCTAATTTTAAGCTTTATAGTAAATGGTGCTCCTTAATTAATTCTTATATGTCCATCCATACATAAACAAATAAGGAACACATTTTTGTTTTTGTTTCTTCTGCAAGCAAAATGTCATATGTAAAAGGAAAATGCAGAGATAAAAACATTCAAAAATGCGTTTTTAGTCACAAAATTTTGACTTTTGTAAGGATCCTTAATAAAAAGACACAACAGGTATTTAGAGGGGGAAAAAAATCCACACTGCTACCAAGGTTACAATTATTCTGTTCATGGTGGAACCAACAGTTTCCTCATTGGCTCATCATATCTGCAAGGAACGTCATATATCTATAGAAATTAGTTTTGCAAAATTTAGTGAGTGAGTTGTTTCCATTAAAAAGTTAGAGACCTGTAGGAAAGAACTCAAGGCTTTCTTAGTTTGGGGAACTAATGCTAGGCAAAGTGATTAGATTAGATAGATAGATAGGCAAACATATAGACATAGATAACTTATCTCAGGGTTGAAACTACTTATTTTCTAACCATGGTGCATGAAATGCTTAGTCATAATGATGACAGACCTAGCACCATTTTTTAACACAGAACTCTTTAAGTTCAAGCATTATATGGTCACACAGTAACAAAAGAGTCAATAAATATAGAAAAAAAAAGAAAGAAAAACAGCAATCTGCAGGATTCAAGGGGGAAAAAGAGGGAAAGATATGAATATGCTCTTTGCCCCCACTATTCTAAACTCTGGCTAATTTTATACCTAATAATGATGCACATCCTATTTTGAACTACATATGAAAAGGTCTGACAATTAAGTTTGCGAACTTGTTACAAAAATATTGCTAATCTTTTGTTGATATCAGAGGGATTATTCATTATGAATTTGTACCAACTGGACAAACATTTAACCAAGTTTACTATTTGGAAGTGCTGAAAAGGCTGCATGAAAGTTAGATGACCTGAACTTTTCACTAACAATTTATGGCTCTTGCATCACGACAATGCACCAGTTCACACAACACTGTCTGTGAGGGAGTTTTTAGCCAGGAAACAAATAACTGTATTGGAACACCCTCCCTACTCACCTGATCTATCCCCCAATGACTTCTTTCTTTACCAGAAGATAAAGGAAATGTTGAAAGGAAGACATTTTGATGACATTCAGGATATCAAAGGTAATAGGATGACAGCTCTGATGGCCATTCCAGAAAAAGAGTTCCAAAATTGCTTCAAAGGGTGGACAAGGCACTGGCATTGGTGCGTAGCTTCCCACGGGGAGTACTTTGAAGGCGATCATAGTGATATTCAGCAATGAGGTATGTAGTGCTTTTTCTAGGATAAGTTCACAGACTTAATTGTCTTATCTTGCACATGACCATCAATTAGAAAAAAACTAAATTGAACAAAATCAACAAATAAAATGTCAGTTTTCATTTGTTAGTAGAAATGCAGCATCAGAAGAGAGAATATTCCACTTCTTGGATATTATACCAAAATAACACGATAAAAAGAAAAAAACTTTTTAAATAAACCGTGTTTTTAGTGAACTTGGAAGGATATAATCTATACACTTACAAACTGTATAATCTCCCAAAAGTAACTGAGATTCCATAGAAATCTTACATAGATATAATTGAAACTCAGAGAATAGCAAGTTGGTCCTTCCTTGGCAGATTTCCAAAAATATTTTCAGCAAAATATATTTTCTCTACTTGTGTGGTACCCTGAAGTGCTAAAACTATATTTTTTTGTATGCAAAACTGTCTTGTCAATAAAGTAGAGGTCTGGCAGAAGAGAGAAGAAAGACATGAAGAGGAAATAAAGTGAAGAATGAGGTTAAATAAATAGCAGTGATAGTTCTTAGAAAATATCAGGAAAAATATACCATCATGCAGAGAAACTCACAAAAAAAGTAGAAGGTATCACCACCCCACGACCTCACCATGTGTTAAAATTAGAGGGAGTATGGTGGTGAGTAGACATCATGCGGAAGACCTCCTGGATACCGCTTGAAGCACAGAAGTAGAAAAGTTGGAGCCACACACACATATACTTGTACATAGAAAAAGATGAATCACTCAAACAAAGGAGCCATATTAGAAGCAAGCACTCTGCCTCTGTGGAAACTAAAGAGAGAGCCTTAAGTTGTAAAGTTTAGAAGGCTGCCTGAATCCTCCCACCTTACCACACCTCTGCTAATATAGCTAAGGCAGGAAGGCCCTATTTACTCAATACTGAGTATTATACAAGGAGATGGAACAGCACTGACATAAAGTTCCTGTAAGAAAAATATTGGAGAAGCAGTAAAACTTAATAACAAATAAGGAGCCCAAAATTTTTATTTTCTGCTACAGAACAGATAAAAAAAATCTGACCAAAAATGTTGTCATTAATTTTGTAAAATAAATGAAGCAAATGCCTTTAAAAGAAAGATCATGAAGAAAAAACAGGAAGTCAACAAGAAGAGCTCAAATATGAGCTGTCAGAACTCAAGAAAAAAATAGGGGAAAATATTTCAAAAATGATGTTAAAAAAGAAAATTACCTTAGGGTAAACAAATCTATGGAAAACATAAGGGACTCAAGAGCTAAGATTTTTTTTTTCCTGTAATAAGAACTTTTATTTTTATTCAAGTTTATTGGGGTGACAATGGTTATTAAAGTTCCATAGGTTTCAAGTGAATAGTTCTGTAATACATCATCTATATATTACATTGTGTGATGAGAACTTTTAAGATCTACTATCTTAGAAACTTTGAAGTATATAATACATTATAATTAAGACAGTCACCATGCTATGCATTACATTGCTATGACTTATTTATAACTGAAAGTTTGTACTTTTTATCACATTCACCCATTTCACCTCCCCATCCCCCACCCCTGGGAACCACCAATCTCTGTATCTATAAGGTCAGGTATTTATTGCAGGTTTTGTTTTGGTTTTTGTTGGGGGGGGGAGGGGGAATTAGATTTGGGAGATTTTGGTTTTTAGATTCCACATATAAGTGAGATTGTATTTGTCTTTCTCTGCTTTTGTGGGGTGTGGAAGGAGAGTAAAGGGAAGTAAGAAAATCAAGACGTAGGAAGGAAATGTTTTACTATATATTCGTTTATTGTCTCAGATTTTTTAAACATGTAAAAGTATTACATATGAAAATCACTCATTAATTTAAAGGTAAAAAATTAATTTTAATGTATTGCTCTTGTTATAGAGAATCTGAGGGAATATAAGAGATTCTCAACCTAATTTAGCCTCTGAGATATACATGAGTTTAGTCATCAGACATGAAACAAGCAATTGTACTTCTTTTGGACAATGTTCCTTGGGGTTCATAAAGCTGTTAAAATTGTTTTTATTTTGGCCATCGATTACCCCCTTTATTAAGTAGGAATCACAGAAGTGTGAGATTTTCTTTCTGAAAGCCCAGAGTATTAGTACACAAAGAAAGAATTAGCAAGTGGAAAAATGGGTGGTAAGTGTTTATATTGTTCACAAGGTAGGTCAAAATCCTTTCTCCCTCATTATCACTCTTTGGTAAAGACCAAATGGAAAGAAAGCCAAAAATACAAATGTAGAATGCGGGGGGTGGGGAGGGGTGGTGGGATGGGGTGGAAAGTCTCTCAGCAAAGAAACAGTGGGGTTTGATAGCTTTTCAATAATTTTATTCATCAAACTAGATTCATCTTGTCACAATATTAATTTTCTACAATTTACTTTCATAAAGCATGGAACACAGGCTTTCTCCATAAATTGCTATTTTCCAATTTTCATCACATTTCTTGCCCTACAGTGGCAAAATGAAGTAAGGAGAGTGAGGGATGAGAGAGGGAAAAAGATGGAGGATGAAAGAGTAAAAGAGAGACAACATTTTCAGAGCTGAGACATTCTTCTGAAAACTGCTCTCCTCATGTAGTTACATGTTCTGTGATATATGTGTGGAATTTTATTTCAAAATACCAAAGGTTTTATCTTAAAATAATGCATCAGAAATGTATCTACTTACAGTTAGTAAAGGAAAAGTAGCCAATCTTATTTGAGATTGGTTGTTTCATGTCTGTACAATTGCTTGTTTCATGTCTGATGATTAAGCTCATGTATATCTCATAGGCTAAATTAGATTGATAATCTCTTGTATCCTCTCAAATTCCCTAGAAAAAGAGCAATAAATTAAAATTAATTTTTAATTAATCATATTAATTTTTCTAACCAATCAAAAAGAGTCATGAATGTTAATGAGCTTTTAAGTTTGATGGGAACTTTGATTACAAGGCAAATAAATCAACATTTGAGTAGGTTTCAGTTGAAAATATCAATTCATCACACATCTACCATATCCTTAGCATCCAAAAACAGAAATATTTCACTTATTTGGAGATTATTTAATAATATTCTTACCATCTAGATAATAAATAAACATTTAGAAGTAAGCAAATAGTAAAGGTATACAAGAGGACAAAAATAGCACCACCAAATCATGCACTTTATTCATAAGCTACTTCCTGAGACCTTATTCAAAGTCTACTTTTTCTTAAATTAAAAAAAATTTTTGCAAGTTTTAATAACCTACCACAAACTGAAAATTTATATTAGAAAGGAAAGTACATCTATTTAGAGACAGATTCAGCAATAAGAACAGGTACAACAATAAAGGAAATATTTTTTAAAACTTTAAAAATTAAACTATACAAAAAAGACAAGAAAAACACAGCACAGATCCATTTAATATAGGGACAAATACTCCTTAATACCTTACCAGTCTAGTAAAAACAACTATATTATAACTTATTTTTAATGTGTTATAAGGTCACCCAAAACTATCTAGAAAAGATTCAATTGTGTCTAGCATTTTCTGTTTAAGAAGCATACAGTATAATTGAAAAAAAAATCAATAAACTGGTTAAATTTAAAAGTTTTTCAGTTAGGGGCTGGCCGAGTGTGTCGTTGGTTAATAGTTGGCTTGGGAGCGTGAGCTCTGAGCAGCAGGGCCGCCAGTTTGGATCCCACATGGGTCACTGATGCTGTGCCCTCTACAGGTAAGATGGTGAACAACAGCTGGACCTGGAGCTGGGCTGCTGTGAGTCGCTGGTGAAGGCGTAGTCTGCAGCCCCTGCTGCAGTGGGCTGCCATGAGCTACCGTGAGTGGCCGGCAGCCAGTGTGAGCTGCCATGAGCCATCGTTAGCGGCCATCCAATGGCCAGAGAGCAACTGCCTCACCCAGGAAGAGCGCAATGATAATACCAACATGGGCCAGTGAAGTGATGTCCTCCACAACTAGACTGAAGTACAAAAGGACAGCAACTTGTCTATTCCCCTTCCCCGATTCCCCAATAAAATCTTAAAATAAATAAATAAATAAATAAAAGTTTCTCAGTTAAAATGTTTATAACATAGAATTCCTAAAATATTTTTCCGAGGGGTCCACCCTTCTCTATATGTAGAGAGAGTCATATTTGATAATCTGACTGGAACTGTTTAGGAAGAAAAAGCAACTTAACCCAAGAAGCTAATTTATATGAACCTGACTTGTGTTGGAGAAAGAAAACACATTAGACTGGTTAAAGCTGATGAATGATAATTAGGAAAAGTTGCTGATTAATTAAAATAAAGTAGAAATAATAAACTGAGGACCTTGAATCCTGGCACACGAGCAGGAATCAATGAAAGTTTTAGGTAAAAGAATTATGTGGAAAACATACAGTCAATTAATCTTTGACAAGGGTGCCAAGAACACATCCTTGGAGAAAAAACAGTGTATTCAATAACTGGTGCTAGGAAACTGATATCCATATGCAAAAACAATGAAATTGGATCTCTATCTTACACCATATACAAAAATTAACTTGAATGGATTAAGAACTTAATGAAAACATAAGAAAAAAATCTCCTCGACATCAGTCTTGACAATGTTTTTGGGTTTTTTTTTAATATCACACCGAAGCACAGGCAATGAAAGCAAAAACAAGTGAGACTAAATCAAATGCCTTCTAGGCTTTGGTAGAGCAAAGGAAATCATCAGCAAAATGAAAAGGCAACCTACAAAATGGGAGACCAAATCTGCAAACCATGTGTCTGATAAAGGGTTAATATCCAAAATATATAAAGAATTCATAGTAATCCCTTATTGGAAGCGTTTGCAAATATCTTCTCCCATTCAGTTGGTTGTCTCTCTGTTTTGTTTATGGTTTCTTTTGCCTCTCAGAAGCTTTTTAGTTTAATACATTCCCATTTGTTTATTTTTGCTTTTAGTTCCCTTGCCTTTGAGGTCAAATTCATAAAATCCTCTCTGAGACCAAGGTCCATAAGTTTAGCAACTATATTTTCTTCTATGCATTTTATTGTTTCAGGTTTTATATTTAGGTCTTTGATCTATTTTGAGTTAATTTTTGCGTATGGTGTCAAATAACAATCTAGTTTCATTGTTTTGCTTGTGGCTTTCCAATTTTCCCAGCACCATTTACTGAACGACACCTCCAATAAGGAGCTAATATCCAAAATATATAAAGAGTTCTCAACTACAACAACAACAATCCAATTAAAACATGGGCAGAAGACCTAAACAGATATATCTCACAAGAAGACAAATGGACAACAGATATATGAAAGGAGGCTCAACTTCACTAGCTATTAGGGAAATGCAAATCAAAACCACAATGAGATAACACCTCACACCAGTTAGAATGGCTATCATCAACAAGACAAATAATTACGAGTGTTAGGGAGACTGTGGAGAAAAAGGAACCCTCATACACTGCTGGGAGGGAATATACAATAAATTATGGATATGAAAAAGTATGAAGGTTCCTCAAAAAATTAAGAATAGAATTACCATATGACCCAGCAATCCCTCTTCTGAGTACAAGTATATACCACCCAAAAATCTAAAAATATTTACTAGTAAAGATATATGTACCCCTATGTTCATTGCAGCATTATTCACGGTGGCCAAGACATGGAAACAACTGAAGTGTCCTTTGATAGATGATTGGATAAAGAAGATGTGGTATATATACACAATGGAATATTACTAATCTATAAGAAAAGATGAAATGCTGCCATTTGCCACAACAGGGATGGATCTTGAGACTATCATGCGAAACAAAGTAAGTCAGGCAGTCAAGAACCATATGATTTCACTCATATGTGGGATATAAAACTAAAAGCAACAAATACACAAGACAAACAAACAAACAAAAACTGATAAACACAGGCAACAGCATGGTGGTTACCAGAGGGAAGGGGGGTTGGGGCAAGGAATAGAAGGGTAAAGGGAGTCAAATACATAGTGATGAAAGGAGGTTTGACTTTGGGTGGTGAAACACAATGCAATATACAGATGATATATTATAGTATTGTACACTTTAAGCCTATATAATTTTATTAACCAATGTGACCCCAATAAATTTAATAAAATTTAAAAAAGAACTCATACAAGTCAATAGCAAAAGAACAAACAATCCAATTTAAAAATGGGCAGAGGGCTGAACAGATATTTCTCCAAAGAAGACATACAAGATGGCCAATGGGTACATAAAAAGGTGCTCAATATCTCTATTCATTAGGAAAATGCAAATCAAAACCACAGTGAGATATCACCTCATACCTGTTAGGATTATTGTCAAAAACATAAAAGATAACAAACATTAGCAAGGATGTGGAGAAAAAAAGGAAGCCTTGAGCACTTTTACCACTAAATTACAGCCACTATGGAAAATAGTATGGAAGTTCCTCGAAACATTTAAAATAGAACTACCATGTGATCCAGCATACATGCAAAGGAAATGAAATCGCTGTCTCAAAGAGCTATCTCCATCTCCATGTTCACTGCAGCATAGCCACAATATCCTAGCTGTGGAAACAACCTAAATGCCCATCAATGGATGAATGAGTGCCCATCACTGGATGAATGGATAAAGAAGATTTTACACACACACACACACACACACACACACACACACACACACAGGAATAGTATCCAGCCATAAAAAAGGAAAGAAATCCTGCCATTTGCAACAACGTGGATAAGGGCATTGTGCTAAGTATAATAAGCAAGACAGAGAAAGATAAATACTGTAAGGTATCACTTTTATGTGAATCTTAAAAAAAATGTTGAACTCATAGAAATAGTAGAATGGTATGGTAGGGATAAGGAAAATGGGGAAATATTGGTCAATGTGTACAAATTTTCAGCTATAAGATGAAATGAATAAGTTTTGATGACCTAATGTACATCATGGTGACTAGAGTTAATAATACCATATTGTATACTTGAAATTTGCTGAAATATCATAAGCATTCTCACCACAAAAAAAGAAAAAGAAAAAAAGAAACTATGTGAATTGATGGGTATGTTAACTAATTTGATTGTGATAAATATTTCACAACATAACATATATCAAATCATCACATTCTACACTTTCAATATATACAATTTTATTTGTCAGTTATCCCTCAATAAAGCTGCGGGGAGAACTAGAGTATCTATTAAATGTAAAAAAAAAAAAGAATTGTGAAGGGAGTTAAGAAACATTAATTAGGCAACATTGTACAAATAGGATGAGAGCAGAACGATACTAAAAACAAGTGAACAATCTCTCTCTTCGGTGTCAATAAACAGAGCACAAACATTTAATGGAGAACGCATGCTTCAGAATTCAGATTCCCAACAAAAAGAAATAAATTAACAGGAGAGAAGAGAACGCTACGTCTATCTTTAGCCCACAGCTTTATTTATTTGAAATCTACAGATCAGGTTCTTGGTGTCCCCTGGGAATATAGACATTAAACTGGAGGATAAAGGTTGCCTTAACATCTCCCTCTAAGCTCATCAAATGTGGGCTAATAGTTCATACATTTAAATAAGACATTCGTAACTCATTTTAAATGAAGCAATCGTTTAACAAATTGTTTGGAACTTTTAAAAATCTTCAGTATTCTATAAAAATAAAAGCCTTTTCAGAATAATTGAAATCAACAATGCAAAACAAATGTGTTTCCTTGATAAATTTAGTTTTAAGTAAGCTTTAATTTATATGCTAAATTTTTTAATTTAGTTCAAGTCTTGGCAGAGACATGTTTGTTTTAATTGTTGGCTTTCAAAATTCTAGCTTAGGAATAAACATCTGCTTCTTTCCAATTTTCTGCATAAAATGGGTAAATTTCTGTAAATTGTAATTGAGGACTGAAGACACTATATTGCTTCTGGAAAGGTTACAAAATTGCAGCACTTTTTGTAAATTCTTTATGGGAGATCTTATAGCATGATTGTATATTTATACTTAAGCTGTGTTTTGATGGAAAGAACATAATACATTAGCATCTAAATATTGTGCCAAAATATCTGTCTTTGGAACACTTGTTGAATACCCTTATAATTTGGAACTCTCCTCATTGCTTTATAGAGATTCACAAAACAAATGGATCCCTTCTGCAAGAAGAAAACCTCTCAGCAGAAAAGCATAAACACAACCTCAGCCCATCTATACTGGAGGCCTTGTAAACAATTTGATAAACAATAACAATATACAATGTGCATTTCTCCAGCTCTGCCCTTAGGAGCACATTAAAACTTGCAGAGATTAAAAGTTATAGCTGTTGAGCCATTATAAGAGGTAACATTTATCTTTGCAAATACCTTAAGAAAACTGAATTCTGAGAAAATCCAATCCCTATTATAAAATTTTTTTCTTCCTTCAGTAGTGATGACAATGCTCATGAAGGCACTACCAAGTATGTTTGTATCCTCAAATCCAGGCAGTCATACAACCTGGGCAAGAACGGCTGCTGACCATTATTAATATGATTGAAAGTATCTATGGATTGGGACTAAGCTGATATAAGGATGGAAAACCCAGATAATATCAATACCCCCTGAAAATCTGCAAGAATATTTTCTCATGGGGTGTTTTATTTAGTTAATTTCTTCTTCAGGCTACCTTTTAAAGTATTACATAATTTAAAGTAATGGTGTCTAGCCACGCTAGGAGCGTTAATGATTCCATATTTGCTTTAGAAAGTATCAGGGTTGTAAGAGATACAGAGTGGTGAAGGACCCAGAATTAGATACTTTAATACAACTAGTTAACTTGCTGGACACTAACAGCCAGTCAGAAGCCTGAAGTAAGATCTCTGCCCAACATTTTCCATCACCAAATATTGACTGAATAATGCAAGGTCCAGTCACAGAATAGCAAATCCCAGAGTCCTGGGAAAGTCCCTAGAGAATATCCTCAAAGGCAGTCATTCTCAAACTCTCAGGTACACAAGGCTCGCCTGGGGAGCTTGATAAAACTGTGTTGAGGGGTCCATCCTCTGAGATTCTAATTCAGTCGGTCAGGTGAGGCCCAAGAATTTAGAGTTCCAACACTGCTGGTGGTATCAATGCTGCTGCTCTGAGGAACACACTTTGAGAATCACCCCACCACTATTAAGTCAGAATCTTCATTTTACAAGATTTCTAGCATGTTTAATTGCATGCACACTAAAGATTCATAAGCACTGCTCTAGGGAATGAGTAAATGAGTGTTTTTCTCCTTCCTCCTGTGACACTGGGATAAGGAGATGGGACAAAAGGAAGGAAGACATTTTCAAAAGAAACCCAAATTAAGTCCTTAAATTGCATTCTTTGTCATCAAATAAACCTATTTGGGCACTTGGCTCCCCTTCCTCAATGAAGTATCGCTCTCTCCTTCCTTTATTCACCTCTCCATCCTTACTTTACCTTACCTGGGGCTCACCACGAAGCAGAGATTACATGTGGACTCCAGGTCCACATATTGTGGGTTTCCTGGGGAAAATCTAGATTCATTTAATTTTACTCTATAAAATAAAACTTATATCGACATGAAACAAAGAATGAAGTTTGAATTCATATTTCTATAAAACTTGTCATGTAAATAAATTGACAAGAAATTCACAGAAATATAATCCTATATCAGGTTGATTTGGCATTTAGAAACATGGTCACAGGAGTAAAAAAATGTCAACATAGAGTGGCCTTTCACGGCCGCCCAGGTCTCAGACATAGGGCCAATCATAGGGCTGATTGTGTTGTATGTAATTTTATGTTACATGTAATTACATGAACTAGACAAAATTAACCCCCAACTGAGCCACACAGAAGACTTAACATTCTATCACTATAGTTGATGAGCCCCTACATAGGGGGGAAAAGGGAAGACATGAAAATATGAAGCTTTTGGTAATGGGAAATGCCTGAATTCACGTGACTAATGCCACGTTCTCCTTGCTGATCCACACTACTGCAGATTCAGCAACTCCAGCAGCAAAACAGCTTGTCTGCTAATAAGCTACAGAGACAACAGAAGAACCCTAAGGCCAATCACAAACTACAGAAATGTGAGCTGAATGAACAAACTTCCCTCTGCACTGCAATAACCCATGTCTCCTTGCCTTACCTAAAACTGTCACACCAACCTTACTTCCCCAATTATTTCCATACTCAATGAGCCTCTTACTAATCTAAAACTTGACATATACATGAGTAGATGTCAGGTCTGTTAAGTACCAGGAGCAAAGGAGGAGGACATAGAAACACACCAAGCTTAGTCTAGCTTTCTCTGAGCAATTTAACACACAAGAACATAACACTGGACTGAGAGCACTGAACCAAGGTTCTAACTCCAGTTTTTCTTCCAGCTACTTTGAAACAATTCACTTTGCCTCCATTTCATTTCTTTCAAAACAAGACTACATTATCATTAAGATACTCCCATATCTAGGAGTCTCGGATCATGCTGGGTATCCAAGCTATTAAAAAGCCAAAGAAACAGCTGATCAGCAGCAAATGTGAAAGAACAATCTTGAATGAGACTGAGGAGGTGCAGTTCCACTAGCTGCACCCAAAACACCCTAATTCCAGGTCAGAACTTGGTACTTCGGGCCGCCCATAAACTGGGACATCTAATAAGATTCATTCATGTTAGCATCCTTCCTAACTTATTCAAGCAAAAGTCTTTCATGACTACCACTCAGACACTAAACTCAGGATTAAAATTTGAGAGTTAAAACCTGTCTCCAAAAATTCCATAAGTGCATGGTAAATTAAGGCTTCACTCACCCTCATTCCCACCACCCCCTGCAAGTTTTTCTTAGAGACAAATTATAACCTTTCTTTTTTTGAAGACACATGGGTAATACGAGATGTATACAAGTAAACATCTATGAGAGTGCCAGTACAAGCCCTAATTCTTTGAAGATCACAGATTTTATATTAAAAGAACCGTCTATGTCAACCATGACTAAATGATGTGTTTAAAGTAAGATCAAGAGCAGAAAAGTAAAGGAAATGTTTTGTTTGGTTATTTCTGAAAAGCCAAATAAACCTTCCAGAAATGGATATCCGTCATTTGCTTTCTCAGCATCCATGTCCCCTTCTTATGATAACAGCCACAATTTTTATTTGCAAACCACCTCTGCTGCTCTCAGTCAATGGACCCAAGTGTTCCTTTCCATCTGAGAATTATATGTTCTGCATGAATCAGTTTGCATGGATAACTAAAATTGACAATTGAAATCTGATATAAAGGAAGGAAAAAGAATGCATGAAACCCCTTTTTCTTATTTTGCTTCAAGAATACGCCTAAAGAGCTAATGAAATTGAAAGCAGCAACAGACTTGAAGGATCTTCCTCATTCAGGTTGAAAAACTAGGGCGTGAAGTACAAAATCATGCCACATAGGGGCCAAGAAAAATAATATAACCAGATCTTATATCTGAGTATTAGGGAGAAAGCAGAGGTAGGAAAAAACCAAAACAAAATGTGGGCAGTTGATCGGGAGCTTTTTGCTTAATAGCAAAACCCTGATTTTTATTCAGAAGCATGGCTTAAAGACTACATTTCTCAGTCTTTCTTGCATGGAGGAGTACTCACATGACTGTGTCTGGGCCATTGATTTATCAGAACAAGTGTTATGCTGGCTTCTAAAAGGCTCTGTAAAAAATCCAACTTAATGAAATGATGTCTGATTAGATCTCGTTCTGAGAACTCTGGAAATAAGGAAATCTTCACTCAGCAGCCCATTCCAGTCAACTATTAACACAAGGAATGTCATGAAGAATACAGAACCACAGGCTAATGAGCAAAATAAGCAACAAATAACCTTGCCAACAATATTAAATTATATAGCAGTCATACTTTACAGGTTATATCTTTTGGAGTTATAATTATGGAGGTTGCTGGGTCCTAACCAACAGGAAAACTGGTCCTTCCACATTTAAGACAGTTATTTAGAGGACAAAGCATTCAAGGTTTAGCAGGAGTCTATGCTTTCAAAGAATCAATTATGTCCACAAATCTTTTATCCTTGTTCCTGAAAGCCAAACTCAGGGCTTACACAATATACAATTACATATTATAATCAAGGTCTTTTGGAATTTCTGGTGAAATAGTTTATATTCATAGTATAAGTGAACAAATGTTTCTGCAGCTACCTTTTATCCTTCGTTAATATGATGCTCACTAGATAAGCCAGCTTTTTAAAAGAAAAGATGTGTTCCTTCATAATAGGCTCTATTCAACTAAAGCAGCAAAGACCCATTCTAAGGCCCCATTTTTTTTTTAATTTCCCAATTTTATACATGAGGAACCTTGCAAAAACTTTTACTTCAGCCAGCGTGTTACCTTGCAGGAGGCAGGAGGCACTCAATAATTATTTCTTTGTTAAGGTGCTTTGAACATATAAACACATTAGCTGATTATAGAAAGTTAGCCTAAGGGCATATCACTAAAAAGAAAATTGTAGTGAAGAATCCTCTTTTTGATCCTGATACAGATTTTTAACATGTCCTTTTATGTCAAGTGAAAAGATATATATACTAGCCTTGATGGCTAAAAATGCGCCCTTCCCCACATCACCGGCATCCTTAAATGGCTATACATCACAATGGGTCCTTGTCATGAGGGAAACTGTGTGTGTCATCCTGAGCTTGTCTTCCTTATAACACCGCCACAAGGGTAAAATCAAACAGATATTTAAGTGTTTGGGGAAGAACACTGCTAGGCAGGGGCAAAGAAATATTACAGGTAGAGACTATAAGCACATTATACCTTTCTATAGCAACACATTCCTGCTAGGAAATCAGGATGAGATTGGTCTGTTTTGGCACTCATTGGAGAGGGTTTCGTTTTGCTTGATGAAAATACAAGCCCAAAGTACGGTAGTGGTAGTGCCAATGTATGCATTACCTTAAGTGGCACCTCCTTTCTGCAACCGCAGGACTGCTAACCTTTCAAAAGTTTTAAAATCCTAACTGTTGGGCAGACCACTGGCAAATTAGAGAGACAGGAAATTGAGGCTGACTTTTAAGAAAACAGGCACCTATCTTGTATTTCCCTATTAGTCATAATGTGGCAATTTTCAGAATCCAAATAAATTACAGAAGGGGCACAGGTGCTGTTAATACCTCACATGCCTTCTAAAAATCTAGAAGCCTTGTGAGTCTCATATCATTTCTTTGTGACTAGGGACGTTGGTAAAGACTGCAAGTAAATCATGCACAGGAGGAAAGCCCTCCAAAATTAACACCTCTGCATTCCTGACCCAAAAGAAAGAGACCCTCTTACTCAAAGTAATTCCCTATCAACAATATCAATAATGTTTTGAAAAAAACAAATGTTTTCAAGACAATTGGGAGTTGGTGGATAGATGGCATAAGGTGTTATAGAAACTGACTTGAAATTGATTATGGGGTCACTAGAAAGGATCAGAATGGTTCATTTTTAATTATTTACTGAACTTGCTATATAATCACAAGAAAGTCATTATAGCTTTAGGAATTAAGGTGTGGAACCCACACACAACTAGGCTACAGATACCTTTAATAGACGTTTTTGGTTTTTTTTTGAGAAAGCAATTGAAACTATCAAAAGTTTACCAGCTGCAGGACTTCAAATGCAGTTACAAGAGCGCTGATCTTTAATAACTCAATTTGCTAAGAAAAATCTCCCACATGACCCACACATCAGACAAGACGACATATACAACTTCTGTCTCAGAACACCTTAAATTTTGGATAAATGACCTTGAATTCTGGCTTGAATTTACTTCACAGCCAATAGCTTGCCAGAGAAAACTTTCCAGAGTTGGATCCTATTATTTAATACACTATATCCACAGCTCAAAGTCAATCTATCTGAATAATTGAGTATATCTATGGCTAACGATGGGACTTAAAACAGACTATGCTATGAGCCCTGACTTCACTATTATTCAATTATTTATATTGTGTGACATTATTTCATATTGGCAAGTGTGGACTATATAAAACTGCACCTTTCCTATCTACCATAGACATACAGTCAGCCCTCCATATCCACATGCATGGATTCAACCAACCACAGAAAGAAAATATTTAAAAAAAAAAAAAAAGTGTTACGCTGTTGCTGACATGTACTATGTAGTTAGGTCTACAATGTTTGCATCTATACTGAACATATACAGACATTTTTTTCTTGTTATTATTCCCTAAACAATATAGTACAAAAACTATTCACATCGTATTGGGTATTGTAAGTAACCTAGAGATATTTTAAAGTTACAGGAGAATGTCCATAGGTTATATGCAAACAATACACCATTTTATATAAGGGACTTGAGACCCTAGGATTTTGGTATCTGCCTGGATCCCGGAACAAGTCCCCCACAAATACCGAGGGATGGCTATACACACTTATGCACACTCTGAGAGGCAGTGTGGTATAATGGAGGGAGCCCTGAGCTAGACTCAGCAACAGTTCTAGTCCCAGCTCTGCCGCAATCTTGCTGAAGACCTTGGACAAACTACATGGCTGCTCTAGGTTTAAGTTTACTCATCAACTTATTTAATAAACATTATTTGAATATAGACTTACAAGAACACAGCTTTGCTCAGCTGTAAAAGGGGTGGGGTAGAGGGGACCTAGTTTATAGAATTGGCATCACTATTAAATGAGATAACGGGCATATTTGCATCCAAGACACATCAATTCTGTTCCTCTTCCACCCCAACTATCAGGCACTGTGTTAGGTCTGATACCTCACGGCAGCGAGTGCTCTGGAGGGGTCCTCATCACATTTGTCATCGCTGAGTAAAGCCTCTTCCCTCCTAGCCTGTAAAACCTATTAAGGCCAGATTTTTGTCTTTCTCGTACATAGATAACATCCTATGTGCATATGCCTCAGCACATAGTAAGCTCTTAATAAATGAATATTTGTTAAATGAATAAATTATCTTTTAATCCTTAAAATAACTCTAGATCAACTAATACTTTTACCATTTTACACTTAGGGGAATGAATAATAAAGATACATTCTGTCAATAAAACAGGTGGTCACTCACTTCCAACTCCACAATGTTAAGATTCATATATTTTCCAATACTTGATCATTATATCATTCTTCCTAAATAATTTCTACTTACATTTATTGGTTATTGGTTAAATAATAAGATCCTCAAACTATAAAATCTACTTTCTACTTCCCTATCTTTAAGGAAAGTAAATATTTGAACTTTAAAAAAGAAATAGAATGGCTTGTTTATAAGAAAATTTTATTCTCACATCTACACACAAATTGTCTAAATTAGGTTATTCCTAAGAAATCCTCCCAAGTAATTTTCCCAACCTAAATTTCCATATACTTTTCCCCAAATAAGAAGCTAAATAAACAATCAAGAATGCATTTTAAAACATGGAGGCAAGCATTTCCCTCAAACATTTCTTCAACAAAATGTGGACTATTTTGTTTTAAGAGCAACAGGATAATCATGTCTAGTATCTTTCAGAAGATAACTATAGCCCACTAGTCTGGAACCTTCAATAAAAAAGACTTGGGTAGATGCAGCAAATGTCACTAGGCTCCTTGGGCTCCGAGTCATTATTTTCACATACTCCCAGTCACAAAAGCCCCACATAGACCTCCTGTATAAAAAAAAACCACCTTTGCTATATCAAAAGTTCAGGTTTATGGAACGACAGCCTCCTCATAGGCCTTCCTAAAAGTCATGTTCCCAAACTGGCCATCTAATCTCACTGTTCTTCAAAAGCAGTCACTTCCTTACCACTTACAAGCCTTCCCCACAAAAGGAATGCATGCATAGATGTTACATTCTGCTACATCCAAAGGGTCTCACAGATTTGTTTTAATTTAGTAATTTAACAAGTCTCCAGTTTCACAGAAGTGTTGGGGCCAAAGTCATAAAGCTTATAATAACAAACCCAGAATGTGACCCCAGGTCAGACTTCACATCTAATGCTATTTAAGAGACAGCAAGATGATTTATAATTAAGGCATTGGTATGTACACAGAATATGTATTTCACTGAACCTCGCCTCCCTCTCACCTTAAAATACAGTGATGTTCCAGTATACACTGAAACTAAGAGAACTTATGACAGAACAGTCATAAGTCATAAAGACACATATCAGCCATTGGCTATGTTCTTAACACCCAAAGTATCAAATTCTCTAAGGCAGCCAAAAAAAAAAACAAACTTCCTTCTTCCCCAAGGGGAACCAGAAACTGGTATGCTCAAGAGGGAATTTCCATAGGAAAGCAGCCCCTGCCTCAGACAGCAGCTACAATAAACATGTTTATTAGCAAACACAGTATCAGAAAAACATATTGTGAGTCTCGGAAACAGCATATGCCTCATTTCGTGGAGGTTGCTATGGTGCTAGGCATTCTTTTTTTTACTGCATTTCAGGGAAATAACTGTAAAATGCGGGTCTATAACACAATAAATGACAGCATCAACTTCTGAACTCTTGTGAATGGCTTCCCTATGCTTTAATTGAAAATGTAAATTTTAGTGCCTTGTGTGTTTTCTCAAAACAGTTTGGGACAAATTCTGTTATGAGAAAAATTTCTATATTTACTATTGTCATCCAAGGCCCAAAGATTGCAGAGTTTACATATCATAAGTCAAAGACACTCCAGATACAAACTCACACAACCCAGTAAGAGAGGACGTATGCCAACAAAGTCCCTGAATGAAGCAAAGAAACACAGAGAGGGGACTGTGGCAGGGATCAGCAATGACAGTCACCACAGGCTTTGTTCTAGAATTCAATGGAGGCCTTTCTGAAAGCCTGTACCAAAAGTAAAAACAAGAAGCAATAACATAGTTCACATAACTTTCCAGAGGTTAAATATATAATAGATCTTGGGTAACTGTCCAACCCAGGTTATAACTTCAGGGAATCCAAAATTCTCATTTAAAACACTGAGGTTCTGGTTCCAGAAAAGGCTTAAAGTTATAGATGAGCATTGTTAAATGACCAGCTTCCAGTCACATTATAACCCTCGACAAACATTTCACTACTTGCTTCAGTCACCTAGGGCTCTCTTCTGCCTTAGAAAACTCAAAACCATCCCACCCAGAGCCATCTACTACTTCTCATCGACAGGTCAGGTCCAATGTAACTATAACTTAATTCATGTTAAAAGATATATGAATTACCATTCAAGTGTGGTAGCTGTTCTATTCATATAACCTTTACCCATATCAAGGCAGCTAGTTTGTGAGTTTGATTTTGTATTCTTCGCCCATTCTGTCAAAACTCAAATGTATAGATAATTCTATTTTCTCAGTCTATTCTTTAATAAATTTCCTCTCAACAGAGAAAGACAAGAGTCAAACAGAGATTCAATGACATCATTTTACATTTTCCAAACTAAATTATTTATGTACATTTCCATAGTATTTTAACTTTTTAACCTATAATATAAAATCATTGAAGAAAATGTCTGTGTCTTCTATGCAAGATGCATGATCAATACAATTTCCAAATCACCTTTAATACCAATTATGACCATGAAGAGTGTTGAAATTTCTACTATAAATGTATGGAAGCAAATCACATAAATGAAAATCATCAGTGAGTTTTACAAGATTTATTTTAGGAATTTTTCTGTAACTTTATAAGAATATAGATAAGTAAATGGTGTAATTTCTGCAATGAGTTTAACTACTTAGTTTGCTACTCTAAAGTATATTCACAAATGATAGAAACAATCATTGTGAAGAAATTGATTCATCTTTATATAGAAGGGGCATTTTTACACATATTCTCAAAGAATTAGCCACATCAGCACATTAAGTATCACGAAGATTAAAAGGAAGTAACTGCACTGAAAAGAAAAAAAAAAACTTTAACTTATTAAAATGAACGGTTATTTTTCTTATATTTATAGAATAGAAAGAACAGACCTATTTTTACTCTAATTTGCATGACTCACTCCCCACCCACTCACTGATGAGACAGATAACAATCGATCCTATTTTTCACCTTTTAATTTATTCTCCCTAAAGAAATAAAATTCGCCATTGCCTTATGTTACTTTACCCGCCCCTTTGTGCATCTATCCACCAAATAAACATTACCCACTGCTGTGAAGCAGTGTGCTGGGTACTAGGGTTCTACCTATTCCCCTTCACCATTTTCCTGCCTTGCTCTTATCCCTACATGCCGAAGTGTCCCAGGGCTCAGCTCTCAGTCTCATTCTCAAGTCAATCTACACTCACTCATTTGGTAGGTCAGTCTCCTGATTTAATTAGCATTAATGTATGCTGAGGACTCGCCTATTTATACATATTGAAGACCTCTTTCCTGAGCTCCAGATTCAAGCATGGAATTGCCTACTCATCATCTGCCATTTGATGTCTTATAGAATCTCCAACTTTTAACATGCCCAGCACTAACCCCAGATCTTTCCCACCAAACCTGCCCTTCCCACAGCCTTCCTGATAAGTTGATAGCATGTTCATCCTTCTAGTTAGTTAGGCTGAAAACCTTGAAATCATCTTTGATACCTCTTTCTGTCATATCCCACATCCAAGCTATCAACAAACCTACTGGCCCTATTTCCAGAATCTGATGGCTTCACATCACTTTCACTACTACCACCCTGGTCCAGGCCACATCATCTCTATCCTGGGTGACTTCAATGGGGTAATCTCCCTGCTTCCACACTTGGCATCTTTTGGTCTGTATTCAACATCATAGCCAAAGACAATCCACATGCAATCTCCGGCTGTTCCTTAAACAGTCCTAGAATGTTCCTGCTTTAGGGATTTTACATTGGTTATTCTCTCATCTCCAACACAGTTTCCCCAGTTACCCACATGACTAACTCCTAATGTTCTCAGTCTTTACTCAGACATCATCCTCTTAATGAGGCCTACTCTGATAACCTGTTTAAAATTGCAGACCATTTCTGTCCCGGGCACTCCTGTTTCTTCTTGGCCTGTCCAAGGTACTTTTCTATTCATCACCCATAAACAGAGTGTCTTCCCCCCAATAGAGAATTGAACTTCTTATTGATTTTTGTCTATAGATATATCACAGTTTAAAAAAAAAATACTTGGCACATAGAAGATGCTTAGTAAATCTTAGTTGAATGGACAGGAAAACTGAAGCTAAGAACACAGTCCCCAACTCCAAGTAGCTCCCAGAAAAGTTGGAGAAAGACAAGGAAAGCAATAATGTAATTCAATGATAAGGACTATAATAGAAGACAGCATGGAAAAACAATGCAAGAATATAAGATATTCGTACATTTTTCTAACCAAGATTGTTTTGACTGTATGTTTTCTTACTCAACTTTATTAAAAATACTATATAAACTAAAGAACAAGAATTATGTATTGAATTACATATTTACCCATTTATTTTCTCTTATCTTACTTACCTAATACTATCTGAATAAGAAGTAGGAACACCTAACCTACAGGTTGTGAGAAGGCTATTGTTTAACTAATTTACTGTGGTATGCAAAATAACGCCCTCCACAGATGTCCACATCTAATCTTGTAGCCTGTGAATATGTTATGTTACGTGACATGTGGGAAGGAAGGTTGCAGGTGGAATTAGGGTTTCATCACCTGATCTTAAAATCAAAAGATTATCCTGGATTATCTGGGTGGGCCCAATGTAATCACAAGGATCCTTGTAAGTGGGAGAAGGGCACAAAAGAGAGAGTCAGAGCGATTTGAAGATGCTACTCTGCCAGCTTTGAAGATGTAGGAAGGGGGCCACAACCAAGGGATACAGGCAGCCTTCAGAAGCTGGAAAAGGCAAACCAAGGGATTCTCCCCTGAGGCCCCAGAAAGGAATGCAACCAGTTGATTATCCTGATTTTAGCCCAGTGAAACCCATTTTAGATTTCTGATCCCCAGAACTGCAAGATAGAAATCTGTATTATTTCAAGCCAAATTTGTAGTAATTTGTTACTTCAGCAACAGGAAATGAATACATATGCTGAGCACAGAACTATAGCAAATGCATTACAATTTCAAACAATATAGGAAAAAAAAGTGAAACCACTATTCCTCTTCTTGCTCACCCCAATCCAATCTTCAGAAGATGAAAGTTTTGGTGAATATATATGTATGTGTTTATCTGTTATATGCCCTTTATAGCTGTTTATAAATAAAAATAGAATCATATATATATATATATATATATATGTGTGTGTGTGTGTATATATATGTGTGTGTGTATATATATATATATATATATATATGCATGTGCAATTCTGCAAGCTAATATTTTCATTCTACGATATTATGACATATTTTCTTGTCAGGATATATAGATACACGTCATTATTTTCATGCCACATAGCTTTTAATTGTAAAGCTGCAAAAAAAAATGGATTTAACCATTCCTATATTAAATACACACTTGGGATGAGTCTAATTGCACTACTTTTATAAGCAGAAAAATATATATTTATAAGAGCTTTTGTAAAGGTTAAGGGAATGCTGGCTGCGATAGTGTGGTGGGCATGGGAGAAACAGCACTGGAACCAGTCTTACTTTTTTTTTTTNCCTTTTCACGCTCACAAAGTAACAACCCCCCTACTGCCCTCCCCCCCCCGATATCATGCTTATCTATTACAATTCCATTGACTCCATTCCCACGTCCCGTGACAATATGTATATATCATTATAGTTGACATACAGTATTATTCAACATCAGCTTCAGAAATACAGTGTGGTGGTCAGACCTCTACACCGACTGTGAAGTGGGACCAGTCTTTCTTGAAGGAGGAACTTCTTGTTCCAGCTGTGAGCCTCTTTCAAAATTGGAATTACCTGAGTTTCAGAAAGTGCCTCATTCTCAAGGTCACAGCTTTGGGGAGTAAAGGAGAGCCTCATCCATTGGCTGATGGAGGTGGGGTATAACGATTTGGTCATGTTGGCACAACATGGGACTATGCTAATAAACCATTTCAGCTCTATAGCTCCCTATGTGGTTGGCCAAGAGATACCTCGACTTTCCCCTCAGCCCATCCTGACTCCACTGCCTCCCTTCCACTGTGTTGTTCCAAGGACACCCACTAATAAATACCCTATACACTAAACCCTGTCTCAGAGCCCACTTCCCAGAAGTCCCAAACTGTGAAGCTTGGAGCCTTCATTATAAACATCCATTACTCTACTGTTACACATAGGATAGGCTAATACAGTCTTGACCAGAAATACAGTCAAGAATGACTGCAGTTGGGGCCTACAGAGTGGCTGAGTTGGTTAAGAGCTCACTCAAGAGTTTGAGCTCTGAGCAACAGTGGTTGCCGGTTTGATTCCTAGCCCGAGCTGAGCTGCCACTGAGCTGCGAACAGATGGCAGATGACTCAGCTAAAAACAAAGAAACAAACAAACAAAAAAAGAATGACTGCAGTTAATCTATGTATAGATTCACATAGTTCTATATTCAGAGATTAAGGATGTGTCTTATCTTGTTTACAAGCACACTGAATGCCTCGTGCTGCTTTACTATTCTCGATTTTCTGTAGTGTAGCAATGGACGGTTTAGCTTTCTTTGTCAATAAGCAAATCTGATCCATTCAGTTGGTAATTTTTCTTTGTCTTCCCTGAGGAGCATCTTTTGTCTATGTTGTCACTTCTCTTTCTATTTATTAATCCAGCTACTCACTGTGTTTAGCTGTTTCTTTCCCTCCCCCAACCCCCCCCCAGAAATATTTCTTTCTAACAGCAAGGTTCTAAATACCTAATTTCATAAGGAGGAATAAAAAGGAAACATTCTGAAAAACTTTCCTAAAAAGGAGTCTAATGGTAACTGATTTGATACAAAAGCCTGTAAGAAGCTATTGTGACAAAGTAAGAAAAAGTCAAATATTAACAATTTACTAAACACAAAATCTCATTATATGAAAAAAGTATCTCTTCTTAAAACTTCATAATTTAAATAAGAAGGCAAATAAAATGTGTCTGGTACAGCTAGACTCCAAAATGTTACATTTTTATTTTTGAAACATGTTTTTTATTATTACTGAAATGAGAATTTTAAAAGGAAAACTACCATCAGTTTCTTAACAACCTATAATTTATTTGTAAAAGTCAATCCCCAAAAAAACATGAATTCCATCATCCGCTCAGGAAGCAGATACCATGCCATTTTTTTTCTAAATGCTAAATGACACAGTCAGGAATAAAATATGCAGAGAAATAAACGTCACGGAAGGATGTGACAATTTTGATAAATGATGATAAATTGTAATGTAGAATAGCAATTTCTAAGCTGCTGTTTTCAAAAACATGTACTTTAATGATGTTTTTTTGCCAAACATCATTTTGGAGAGATGTTTTGTATAAAACCGATGTCAAACAAAATTGGTACCTTATTAAAAATTAGAGAATTATATTTGGTTTTAAATAAAATTACAATATTACTTTAAACAAGAATGCTTTTAGATCAGTCAGTTTCTTAAAATGTTAAATACAGTTATCATCTGATCCAGTAATTCCACTCTTTTAGGTATAAATCCAAGAGAAATAGAAACATACATTCATACAAAAACTTGTACCTGGAAGTTCATAGCAGTATATTCATAACAGCAAAAAAGTAGAAAAACTCAAACTGCTGAATGGATATACAAAACATGGTATAACAATACAATGGAATATTATTCAGGAGCAAAAAGAAACAAGGTACTGACACATGGTACAACATGGATGAACCTTGAAAACATCATACTAAGTCAAGGAAACCATTCACAAAAAGCCACATATCATATGATTCCATTTATATGAAATATCCAGAATAGGCAAATCCATAGAGACGGAAAGTAGGCACATGGTTCCTAAGGTTGGGGTGTAGAGGGGATGGGGAACAACTGCTAATGAATATGGGGTTTCTTTGGGGGGTTATGACATGTTCTAAAATTGTACGTAGTGATGAATGTACAACTCTATGAACACACAAAACCACTGAATTGTACACTTCAAATATGTGAAGTATATGCTACATACTTACAGCATAAAAGTAATATAGCATGAATTATATCTCAATAAAGTTATTTAAAAATGCCAATTAAAAAGGTCAGTTATGTTGTAGCTATTTATAATTTGTACAAACTTCAACAAAGTATAAATCCCTAATTTTCAAAATATGTTTTTCATTGTCCCCAAATCTCATTTCATCTTATAGAAAACATCTGCCTATCCCACTGAAAATACTACAAGAATTGAAAAGAAGAAAGTGCTTCTAAAATTAAATGGTGTTTTCAAAACAGATTTCTTCTTAATATATTTAATTTTGGTGATTTGAATGTGAATGATCCACACTGTCCATTAGCCATGATTTAATTTTGAAACTCAGATAAGTATCCATAATACAAAAGCATATTAATAGACTAAATCCTCCCAGCACAAGCTATATAGACTAAATCTTTACAATATTAGCTTGAATTTTAAGAAGTAAAACTAAGGAGACAAATCTGTAAGAAAAACAAGTATATGAAGTCTCATAATTTTAGAGTGAAAAATATTTTAAAGATTCATCCATTTCAGGGTTACTGAAACTTCAGTATTTAAAAACCAATCAATCCCATGTATTTTATGATATTTTCATATCACCTTACTATTTGACTTGTTATTTCTTTTTATATTAAGTTTGACTTGATTCCTTTTCCTTTCTTTTGTTTTTAATTTAGTCATATGGAGCAATAATATCAGTAAACTTATAGGTCTGGTAAGCTATTTATATTATTCTAACATTAAAATAAATGCATGGTAAAATGTAAACTGCTGGTATGTATTATCACCTAAAAACATCACCCATATGGTCAGTAGTATATACGCCCAATTGGGAAAAACTGATCTAGTTTTATTTCCTCATTTATGAATGAGAAAGTTGAACTTACTAGTGCCTCTCAAAAGTCTGTGCACCTCACAATCACCTGGAAAGCTTGTGGTAAAAGGGAGATTGCTGGCTCCCTCTTCCAGAGGGTATGTCTGGAATGAGGTCTGAGAATTTACATTGTAACAAACATCCAACAGAATGCTACAGGCCCAGGCCCAGGCCCAGGGAACACCCTTCAAGAACCACAAACCAAAACCAATTTACCCAAGGTTAGAGTCAGACCAGAACTTAAACTAGAGCCCAATCTTTACTTAGATGCTCTATAATTACACGTATGCTTAATTTTGCAAAAATGTTTAATTTTGCTGAACTTTATGTTTTCATTTCATTTTGTTTCCCAAATAAGTGATTAGTAAATACTAAACTAAAAATCAGGTTTATACATTTTTTATGATATACATTTTTTAAAACTTCTGGAAAGAGCTGATATAAAATAGCAATTAATAAAAATTTGAGGAAAAAACAAACCATTACAATCACTTGGGTCTGACGACCCAACTCTTTTTTTTTTTCTTGTTCACATATCCTCTCCTTCCCCTCTAAGATAAACATTATCTTCAATTTTTTTTCCTTATCTTTAGCTTGCTTTCCTTGAGAGTTTTATCACAGTTGCATCTCAAAATAATATATCGTTTAGGTGGTGTGTTTTGAGCTTTCTACAATATCTTTCTATGCAAATTGCTTTTTTACTCAATCTGATGTCTTTGAGATGTAGCCCTGTGGTTTTTGGCAATAGTTCATTGCTTTCATAGCTGGATAGTATTTCACTACAAGAAAACAACTCTTTTTTTCTAACTTCTTATTTTGAAAAATTATAGGTATACAGAAAGTTGCAAAAATAGTACAAAGAGGTCCTGTGTATCCTTATGCAGTGTCCTCCAAAGGTTACATCTTACCTAATTATAGTTCCATATCAAAACAAGCAAATTGTCTTTTGTACAATGTGTGTATAGTTTCATGCTAATTTACAATATATACAACTCTGAGTTTTTAAAATCTT
>NW_017731423.1:991844-993275 GCF_001890085.2 Hipposideros armiger | reverse complement strand
TGATGGGGGAGGTTGTACATATGTGGGGACAAGGGAGTATATGAGAAATCTCTGTGCCTTCCCCTCAATTTTGCTGTGACCCTGAAACTGCTCTAAAAAATAAAGTCTATAAACTTTCAGCAATGAAATGCATACGGACTGAGGCTATAATGTATAACATGGTGACTATAGTTGATAACACCATATTGTATAATTGAAATTTGCTAAGAGACTAGAACTCATATGTTGCCACAAAAATAAAGTATATATATATACATATATATATGTATATATATATATATGTATATATATGTATATATTATATATATATATATATATAGTAATGGATGTGTTACTTAGCTAGATAAGGGCATCCTTTCATAATGTATATATATTTATATTAAATCATCATGATGTATACTTTAAATATACTACAATTTTATTTGTCAATAAGGTATATGTATACATATATACATATATATATATATATATATTTGTCAATGAGGTATATGTATACCTCAATAAGGCATACATAAATAAAAAGGCTAATGAGCAAAAAATAATAATAAAATCTAGCTTTTACATTATTCTTTGAATATTATGGTCACCTGGTTATATGCATAAGAGTTTTCCCAGAGTACATACCTAGGAGTGGAGTTGGTAGATCAAAGAGTATCTTAAACTTGACAAGATAAAGTCAAACTATTTTGTAAATTGGTTGTAACAACTTACTTGCTCTCCAGCAGTCTATGAGATTCTGTCTCCCACAGCTCTTGCTACTGCTGACGTCAGCTTTTCCAGTATGCTGACTGGACAATGGTATGCCATGGTGGTTTTAAAGTCCCCTTGATTTCTAATGAGGTTGTGTATCTTCTCATTGATGTTTTAGCCATTTGTGTTTTCTCTTTGGTGAGGTGCTGGGTCAGGTTCTTTGCCCATTGTGTTTGGGGTTGCTAATCTTTTTAACATGGACCACTATTTATTTATGCTGGATACTTATCCTTTTTCAGTAATATACATTATAAATATCTCCTCCCAAGTTGTATTTTTTTTTTACTTGAGCTCTTTGATGACTAGTGTATTCGGATAATAAAATTAACTTTTTCCCTTTACAGCTGATGCTTATTGTACTTTGTTTTAAAAAATTCTTCCTTACCTAAGGGTCATAAAAAGTATTTTCCTATATCTTTTTCCAGTAATTTTTAGCTTTGCCTTATACAACCTGAATTGATTTTTTTTATGCATGACATGAGCTGGTCTTCATCTTTTCCCCACATAGATAGCCAATTGTCACAGTACCATTGATTGACAATTCTTTTTTTCTTTTCCCCACATATCTCAGAGCCAAGCCTTCATTTAAAAAGTTTCCATAAATGTATGTGTGCGTGCCTGGGCTCTCTATTCTCTTTTAATCATCTAATTTTCTATTTCTGCTCAGTACCATATTGTCTT
>NW_017731423.1:976779-990709 GCF_001890085.2 Hipposideros armiger | reverse complement strand
TGATATTTTTTTTTAAAGATTTTTATTGGGGAATTAGGGGATGGGAACAGCACTGGGGAATCGGGGGAAGGGGCCAGACAAGTTGCTGTCCTTTTTGTTCTTCAGTCTAGTTGTGGAGGAGGTTGCTTCACTGGCCCAAGTTGGCACCATCATTGCACTCTTCCCGGGTGAGGCAGATCAGTCACCGGCTTCTGGACTGCTGCTCACAGCGGCTGCTGGCCGCTCACACTGGCTGCTGACTACACACGGTAGCCCATGGTAACCCACTGCCACAGGTGCTGCAGCCTACACCGTCGCCAGCAACTCACGGCAGCCCAGCTCCAGGTTGAACTTTTGTTCAGCATCTTAGCTGTAGAGGGCAATGTCACTGGCCCTCATATGTGGGATCCAAACCGGGGCCCTCTGGCATCCCAAGCCAGCTCTTAACCAACACGCCACTCGGCCGGCCCCAAGAAAATGACATTTGACAAGAGTCTTCAAGCAGAAGAAACAGCAAGCACAAAGGTAGTTTCGATTAAGTATTCGAGTAAGTAAATATAAAGCTCTGGTACAAATTTAAAGAGAAAAAGTTAATTTCTGAGTAGGTTAATTAGGAAATATAAATGTTAATGGACTATTTTAGGATTGCCTATCACAAGCAATGAAGCTTAAAAATCTCACATGAACTATTAAGCAAATAACAAAACCAGCTAAAAACATTATAACCACAGGTAGTATGCAAGTAGAATTCTTTTTAAAAGTATTCAAATAACCATTTCAATATAAAATATAGATAACAAACAAAAATTATCCTTTTGTTCAAAGTAAATGTCATTTTAAAAAATCCAACTTGGGTTACACAAACCTGTCAAAGAAACATGGGAAAAGTATAAATGGAAAAAACAAATATTCACAAATACAAGACCTAAAACTCATTATGCTCATTATAAATATTCCCTTATCAGTTAACTGACCCAATCCAGGACTAAAGAAACTTGAAAACAAAGAGGCAATCACTCAGAGACCACATTACAGAAAAAGGAAGTGAATAGTTCCAAGTGTGTGATATAGAAAATTCAAGATAAGTATATGGGCACAAAATTTTCAAATTAACATTCAGGATGAAAAAGAAGACCCAGCAAGTCTAAGTAGAAAAGAAATAAATAGTTAAAATGAAAAAGAAGTACATCTAAAAACATAAAGATGGCCAAAAGAGAACAAGGAAATTCATAAATTCAAAGGTCACAAAGGTGTTTTATGGAACATTAGTTCATGAGATGATAATAAGTGTTTATTTAGAGAAAAAATAGGTCAAAGTTAATCTGGACTTTTTTTATTCGGGACATCTCAGAGTCTTTTAAAATACCACTGTGAATTATGAATCACTAAACCATTTCCAGGGGTAGGGTGTGGGGGACACAGAATAAATATGCATAAGTACGTAGCCTTCCCATGCCAGCCTGACCATGGAAGCCTATATTTTGTGCAAAAACAAAGCACTGTTAGAGAAATGCTGCCCTAAAGGGTATTAGGGCAGATGAAATTCATAAAATGCTTTGAAGAATGTAAGGAATGCTTAAAAAAGGAAAAAGAAAAGTTAAAAGGATTTTCTGGTTGTGGAGTTTTTTTCCTTTTAATTATCATTGGCAGAAAACCCACCAAAGCATCAGTTGGACTTACAACGCTGTGTACATGATGAATAAAAGATACAAAAGAGAATAAATCAAAGTTCTGACACATTTCACTGAAGAAGATATTTGGATACAAATTTTATTGTGAAGTAAGCAGTCCAAATATGCTAAATCAGAAAAAGAAAAATGCAAAGAATGTACTAGGCCTAAGAGAAAAATGAAAGTAAAATAAATCACCAGGAGGGAATGGTGTCCAACCAGAGTTCTGGATGATACTGAGGACAACTATAAATTTGGAGGCAAATTTAGGTAGAGTCGTACAAGTAGGCCAAAAATTGGCTCCTAACAAAGGCGCTGAAAAAGCACCAATAAACTAAAATTCAGCACGGATTTGTTAGAAATATAGGGTATGTTGACGGGATTTCTAATAAACAATAGACTCTGACACTGAACCAAGTATAATTTAATAGAAAAAAAAGCCATAAATATAATCTATCGTGATATCTGTGTCAGTAGATTCTATATCTATAGGTATATTCTATAGCTATAAATAGGTCTAGATATAAAACACGTGAAATTTTTAAGTAATTTTTTTAGTGAAATTTTTTTAAGTAGTAAATAATTGAGGCAGGAAATAATGTGTATTTAGACTTTTGACATGTCTTAGACAACACTCTATAACAAAGGCTTTACATATTAAATTACTATCAAAAGACATATTCTGCCCCAGATAGGAAACTGGCTTGTGGCAGAAAACAAAAGGAAGAAGTAAGCAAAATTTGAAATATAGTTAATCTAGGGGTTTGAGTGTGAAAAGTAGTCTCATTTTCATAATATTGAAAATGGAGCACACGGCAAATGTTCTAGTGTAGAAATAAATGAGTAGTGAACCTTCAAGCCGCCAGGGATAAGTAATGGAGGGTGATCTAACACAAGCTCAGTAATGATGAGGGTCACAGCCAGTATCAACCATGACAGCTCCCATTCAGGGCTACTTACCATGTGCCAGACACCTTGTGAGGAGCTTTATATGCATTATTTTGTGTAGTCTTCACAACTTCCTACAGAAGTAATTATCATTTTATTTCACAAGTTTCCAGAGTAGACAATTAAAGCTTAGAGCAGGTATAGTAGCTTTCCCAAAGGGCATTTAGGTGAGTAGGTGGCAGTAACAGTAGCTGCTATATGGTGGAGCTAAAATTTGAAACCTGGCAACTGACCCCAGAATCCTTACTTTTAACTACTGCACCAGTGGTTCTCAGATTTGAGCCTGCCATCAAAATCCACTGGAAGGTATAGCAAACAGATTGCTGGGCCCAGGGCCCCAGGGTTTCTGATTAAGTAGATTTCATGGGTCCTGAATTTGTTGGCCCCAAGCTGCTGCTGCTGCCCAAGGGACCACACTTTGAGAACCACGGTCCTATGCCACATGGTCGCAGCCACAGGTGGTAAAACAGAGGAAGAAAAAGATCACAACAATGGCCTCTGGAAAAGGAGAAAATCTTGGTAAAGAAAGTTGGCATAAAATTAAGAAAAAAAGAAACAAAACATCCAGTAATTGAGGTCAAGCTAAAATCATATGGACATATTCTTGGGCCTTTTGCTCCCTTGGTAGGCAGAGTCTTCTTGGAATCTCAAACGGCCTAAAACTATTCAAACCAGCTTTGAGCACCATATATGTTGAATGGCAAAAGGATGCTTCCATATTCAGAAACTCCCTATTGTAGCTACTTACCACAAATCTTACCCACCTACCATCCAATGCCTAAAATTTCTTTACCAGGAAATAAGGGGCTTAAGAAGGAAATTAGCCCTAAGCAGTGAATATATCATTGTCTATGGATTTCATTCAAAATGTAAACGATTGCTCATAAATTAACCATAGGTCTAATATAATATGGCATATCTAATTTTCTTAAAATTACAAAAATTCCGTTTTATTACATTGGAGAGGAAGCATGGTGCTACATAAAAGGAATTAAATTTGGTTTCAGAAGTCCTATATTTGGGAATGAGTGACTTCTGACGAGCCATTTTCTTCATCCATAAACGAAGGAATAATAATACTCACTGAGACATGAGGCTCAAATGTGAACATATTTGTAGAAGCATTTGGTCCACTATTACACATTTTTCCTCTTACAAGGTGTAAGTACTACTTTTGAGAATAACACATTTTATACAAACTGTCACTAGACATGCATTGTATTTAAGTTGATGTCCAGTGTTATTTATAAACAAGAGATGCCTTCTAGGCTCAAGAGACAAGACTTTCAAGTAGAAATCAGGAATTCCTGGAGTGGGACTTGGTAACATTCCTCCAAGTGTGAACTCAGTAAGAAAAGCCCAGAACTAAAAGACAATACACACTGCTTGGTATCTTAGACAAAGGATAGACAAGAGGGCTAGGGACAAATATCAAGTCTACCAGCCCACAGTGAGGCCTGATCTCTGCCTACAGAAGCTGCAACCAGCATGTTCTGATGATAAAACTCTAAGGTAATATTTTTTTTTCTTTTAATGGATACTTGCCTGATTGCAAGCGACTGTCCTGACATCCTACTCTGAAGCCTGTCAAAGATAAAGGCGTGTTTCTACAGCTATAGCATCTCAGGTAAGGGTCCTGCACCCAAGGAATAAGGAGGGGACAGTGCTACCTCATAGTGCAACAAGGTAAATTAAAAACCTACATTTTCCTTCATCGGCTGATAGCAGAGACTAAGATGGGAAAAGAATGCTGAAAAGGATATGGTCATGTCAGAATGGTGGATGAGTCCAGCATGGCTTGGGCTATCTTCAAAACTTTAGGGTAATTGTTGATAGGTTTTCATTAAAGTATGTTCAGGTCACAGACTTGAATATTAATCTTTAATCTGTTGAAACAAGGCACTATACAGTAGATATCGCTGGTCATTTCATACTAAAAAAAGCCTAAAAGATTTTCGGTAAGCCTCAAAAAGCCATGGATGTTGGATTAGGCAAGGAATTCTTAGACATAACATCAAAAGTACATTGATAAAAAAAAATGACAAATTAGACGTCATTAGAATGAAAAACATTACTCTTCAAAAGACACCATTAAAAAATGAAAAACAGGGCCGGCCGAGTGGCGCATTGGTTAAGAACTGGCTTGGGATGCCAGAGGGTCCCAGTTCAGATCCCACATATGAGGGCCAGTGACGCTGCCCTCTACAGCTAAGATGCTGAACAACAGCTCAACCTGGAGTTGGGCTGCCGTGAGTTGCCGGCGCGGAGTAGGCTGCAGCCCCTGTGGCAGTGGGTTGCCATGGGCTACCGTATGTAGCCAGCAGCCAGCGTGAGAGGCCCTTAAGCTGCCGTGAGCTGCCGTCCAGAAGCTGGCGACTGATCTGCCTCGCTGGGAAGAGCACAACGATGGTTCCAACTTGGGCCGGTGAAGCAACATCCTCCACAACTAGACTAAAGAACAAAAAGAACTTGTCTGTTCCCCTTCCCCAATTCCCTAACATTAAAAAAAAAAAAGTGAAAAACAAGTCACAGGCTAGGAGCAAATATCTGAAAATTGTATATCCAGTTAGGGACTTGTATCCAATAAAAACAAGGGTTGGCAAGGATGTGAGGAAACTAGAACCCTCTTGCAATGCTGATAGAACTGTAAAATTTGAAACTGTCACTTTGAAACTTAAATTTACCATATGACCCAGCAATACTACTCCTAGGTACCTACCCAAGGAAAATTAAAACTGCTTACACACATTAGCCATAATAGCCAAAAAGTGGAAGCAATCCTAATGTCCAATTAAATGGTGAATAGATAAATAAAATGTAGTACATCCATACAATAGAATATTCTTTGGCAATATGATACCCACTACAACATGGATGAACCTCAAAAACATTAAGTGAAAGAAGCCAGATACAAAAGACCACATACTGTATGATCCCATTTATATGCCATTTCCAGTAAAGGAAAACCTATTGATATGAGAAGTAAATTATTGGTTGAATGGGTCTAGAGGTGGGAACGGGAGTAACTGCAAATAGGCACAAAATTTCTTTTGAGGGATGATGGAAATGATCCAAAATTAGGTGATGTGATAGTTGAACAAAACTCTATTAATTTCACAGATTTTACTAAAATTTGTTGAATTGTATACCTTAGAAAGGTGAATTTTATGGATGTAAATTATATCTCACTAACACTGTTCAAAATTAAAGAAATTTTTTAAAAGAAGTCATGGATAGCCCTGATTACAAATCTCACTATGAAATGTTAACATATTTATACCGTAATGTTCCACTTACCCTGGTGTCACATTTCTAGAAAACTTGATTCTTAGGACAAGGAACATGACTAAAGAATAAAACACTTCCAAACAGGTAATAAGGTGGCCATTCCTAAAATGTATGTACTTTAGACTACAAGAGAAAATGGAAGTCCTCCCGTCGGCCCTATCCAGGCCTGAGATTAGAACTTAATGACTTATTATATGAACAAACACAGGGTACCTGATTTGTTAAGCTTGATTATCTGGTTTCCCACAGCAGTTAACATGAACGAAGTAACAGTTAATATTGATGAAAGGATCAGAAGTCAAGACTATCAAAGCGTAGCCATGTGGGTCTGCTCAACCCCTCACAACTTAACACCACTGAGGGCAGGACGGCAATGATTTCCACAGGACCCTGTGGCCAACATAGATAATGGCATCCATGATACAAGGCAGGAAAGAGAAAGTGTTTTTCAAAATGAGGTCATCAGAAAGGCTGTGGGTGCTTATTTATGATACAGAATCCCTTCCTCATTCCAGACCTACTGAGTCAGAATCTCCAGGAATGATGCCTGAGTACCTGAATTTTTAACAAGCACCCTAGGTGATTCCTATGCACACTAAAATTTAAAACACAAGAGACCTATTCTTAGAGAATATTAGAGATGGAAAGAAACTTGATCATCATCTAATCCAAACCTCATATACTGTAGGTAAGAACATTGTGGAACAATGAGGTAATATTCTTTTCCAAGATCCCCAACTATTTCCTTAGACTCTTAGAAAAAAAACAAAAAAGTATGACTCTAATCCTATAAATTGTCAAGCATATTTACTGACACGGGAGAATGTATAATGTACCTTGGAAATATTTTCTTCAAAGATTGATGAAGATAAAATGCTTAATTATTTAAAGGGATATGTTTCTGCTCTGAAGAAAATTAATCCAGAGCACCTCATTACCTGAAGGTGCCAACTAAATGAGTCATCATAATAGTTATTTTTCCTTGTTGGCATGTTCAGTTTAATTATTGTACTTTCCCCCCAAACCTACCGTTCTCGAGAAAATACATACATTGTTTGACAAAAAAAAAAAATCATCATTCTTACAAATGACTGGCGTTATGTCATCATTTGCTCTGAAGACACATATCTCCAGTGCTCCAAGTCATATTTTTATCTTAATCCAGCCTCGATTCTCTTGTGCATGGGTCCTAAGTCATGAGCTAGCAGGCAATAGCTCTTATACAAAAGCTTGGAAAATCCAAATGCTTAAGCCAGCCCAGACTGTTACTCCACAGAAATCTTTTGCCCATAGCCTTTATCACACTCACAGTTTCAGTGAAACTATCCACATTCCATCTTTGTTGAATGATTTTGTCATTTTTTTAAATGAGAGGAATAATGCAAGCCAATATTAGAACTCCCTAGATCTTGGAATATTGATCTAATGGCTTGTCTATTACTAGGCTAGTGTCAGACGTTTTCTTATGGTGGAAGTATTAAAAAGAAAATGTGCCAACATCAATGATAGATCGGGCTTGCTGAGGTAGGAAATATTTCCAGTACTACACTACCCAATTTTGGTGAATGATGTTGTGCTGATATTTAACAGGGAAGAAAAAACACCTAGATAGGAGATATTTCCAAAACTGACAACTGAAAAAAATTTAGGATGAGCAAATCCAACTAGATAGGAAATGTAATTATAGTAAGACCTCTTACAATAGTGACATTCAATATGTTCTTGTATGCAACACTTTGACAGTCAATCTCAACCTTTTCTCTCTCTTCCTCTCTTTCATCTCTATACTATCTTTTTTTTATTTCTGATAGATTGTGAGAGACCTAACATATGTCTTGAGAACAACTCTATTTTCTGCTATTGAGAAGTGTTCCTCAAATCAGTAAGCTATATGCCGGGACATATCTCTTGGCTAGTGACACTGGTTTTAGCCTCTGGTAAATGAATGGTGGGCTGTTAACTCCTCCATCTCATAAAATTCTTACTTCTCTTCCACAAGAATATCAGCAGCTTTCTGTTCCCTTTGCTCCTTTCATGATGCCATAACTGCAGTCTAAGAAGTTTTCATAACACTTCTTGATTAAGTCAGCAAAACATCATTGATTTTAAGCTATACTAGTTACAACAAAAGCTTGACTTGTGTTTGTTTCTGTTCTGGTTTTTTGGTGTGTTTTTTTTTTTTTGGCAGGGGGGAAGACTTACTAAGCAAATTACTAGTGAAATTACTAGTGAAGTAAAAAATACATATACATTCTTTAGAAACTAAACCTGCTCCACTGCTGTTGAATTGGCAAATGTTCCAATGGATCTTCTTGTCCCTGGTAAGTTGGCCGGCCCATTAAAGGCCGCCTCCCCCCACTGAATTTTTTTTTTTTTGGACAATAGCATGTATGTGGGAACAGGTCCTTAAAACACACAAAAAAACAAACAGGTTTTTGGGGTTTTGTTTGTTTGTTTGTTTTATGTTACATTGTTCCCTGGTAGCCTGTCCTCTCTTCTTATTGCAGGAGAGGTTTGTGAGCTTCCACAACATTCTATATCCCCAGAAGTCACATAAAAAGCTCAAAGGAAAGTATTGCAGTAGAAAATACCTTTCAAAACCCCAATTAAAATGAAGGAAAGTTAAGACCCTGGTCCTCCTGGTTTTTGTGATGTCCTCACTGCCCCCCACCTTCACCCCACTACCACCACCTGTCAGGACCAGGGAGATTCTAATTTCACACCAAGTAGCAAAAAGCAACCTGGATCAAGCTTGGTGGACACTCGTGAAACCCACACGGGGAGCTCTTGATCTGTCCGTCTCTGCCAGAAGGTACATTGTCTACAAAATAGAAAGGCAGTCTAAGCTTGTTCCATGGTACATTTCTGCCAATTATCACATTTCCCGTTTATCACCTTTTGGTATCTTCCTGATTTCAGTGCCATATACGTTGTAATAGATGAAATAACTATTTTATAATTAGGCAATGCAAGATTCACTAATGATTTTTGATTGGAGAGATAAAGTTTGGTTTGGGCAGTGTAAAAAGAATGAAAAGAAAGGCCTGCAGCCTCGGAGCTCAGGCCTGGACAGGGATTTGTTAGAATGGGGCCAGTGAACCGAACAATAGCGAGGGAAAGGAATTAGGACAGAGCAATGGTGACTCCAATGAGTAGGAAGGACTCAAGACTGGGAGCATTGTGTCTAGTAAACATCTGTCCTAAAAATAACAGGGACACTTTTTTTTCAATGACCTGTAGAGCTTTAAGATGAAAGTCTGAAAGCTGGCGTAGGGAGCATGGTAGGAAAAAAAATAAAAATGAACTACATTCACATAAGTATCTTAGTCCTGAATTTCTCTAAGTCTGTAACTACCTGATCCCTAAAATTTGCCTTTCTGTAATGTACATGTTATGCCAAGATTCCTCATTCCTGTAATAGCTTTGTTACATATAAAATAGAAGCAAACTGTTACATGCTGAGGACATCATTCATTCACTCATTAACAATTACTGAACGCCTACTGTGTGCCACACAATATGTCAGGGGCTGTATTCGGTGTAGCAATTACAAAGAGCTTTCACAACAGGCCATGCCTACTATGGAGGCACAGCACAGAGGCAAATGATAAAAGGGCTTTAGGGATACATGACAGAAAGCCCGGCCTCCATACCTCATCCACACCTTTTTCCGGCACTTCATTCCAAATACCCAACCTAAAATCTTCCAGTCATCTATTTTTAGTTGGAGAGAGAGTACTTTCCGATCCACTGATTTCAAAATCAACTAAAATTAGGCTCATGCTTCAGAACAGTACTCTTGGTACACGGTCCATTCTGAAACAGTAAGACCATCTCAGACACACTAGTGCCTCCAATCTCCCTCTCTGGCTATTCATCCTGGAGAAACATCTGGGGAGATATTAGGAAGGTTAGTGAGCTTTAGGGATTTCTGTGACTAGAGTGTCCCTCCACAAAATAAAAGCAGAACTGCATCTATTAACCCACTTCATTTCAGCCACTGAGCAGACATAAAATTGAAATAACTTTTAGTTACTGCCAATCTGGGATCTATCTGAACCAATGATCCAAGAATAAGAGGTTCCACAACCCATTATCCAATTCCGCTCCATTCTTTTTAATTCTGAAAAGTATAAAATCTAGTTGCTTTGTAATGTTCTCATTACTTGCTTAAAGAAATTTCAAAGATCCACCCATAAATTACCTTCCTAAGTCTCAGTGCTCTATATTATGACCTTGAAGTGGGATCGTTCTCTCAATAGAAGAACCAGACATCAATCTGATGTGCGATGATTTTTAACCCCCTCCGTTTCTTTCTTTTCTAACATCTTTATGGCCGAACCAACACAGAACCAGACACAGGATACGGACTTCTCTTCTACATGGTCTGTCTCTAGTAAGAAAATAGCTACAAGCCATAAATAACAGCAGTGATTTCCAATCTCTTGAAATTTGCAATATCCTATCACTGCTTAATTTTAAGTTACTCTGCAATTCTAATTTTCTACTTTCCAATTAAAGTGACCTAAGACTCTAGGGCTGGGCACCAAGTACCATTTTCATTGTCTTGAAAGGTCTAGGGTCCTTAAGATAGTAAGCAATGCCCCTGATTCCCAGCCCTTTCAATGACCTCTTCAGCCTTAATGACATCTTCTCCATTTACACGAGACTCTCCAGACACACTAAATCAACGTACAGTTCCCTGAACAGGCCGTTACCTCTCCTGGATCTGTGCCTCGTACATTTACAAATGCTGTACCCCTGCTAACACCTGGGCATAATCACCGCGTTTACCACATCAAACTGCACTGTGCAATTTGCTTGTCCATCTCCTCTAACTAGCCTGTACCTGCTAAGGATGGGGAACATCGCCTACTTGTCTACAGTGCTTGGCACATACTAGCACTATACTTTGTTAAAACAGTGAAGTGGTAGGTGAGCCCTCCCAAGCCTGGGTCAGATGCTCCACCTTCTAGCACCCTATTTGCTTATCTGTCTCCCATACTATTGGATTGTTGGAAAGTCATAACACATTTTTGCAACAAAAAACATAGAAAAAATGTCATGACTTTTCCAACAACCCAATCGATAGGAGCACCTCAGTGTAGGGGTGGGATCTTTTCTCATGGAGTAATGTCTAATCCTGTTCCCAGAACACTGTTCAATAAATTTTTTAGATAGGTAGGTAGATATAGGTAGCTAGGCAGGTGGATGTGTGGGTGGGTGGGTGAGAGGGAGGGTGGATGAGTGGATGGAAGATAGATAAAGTCTTTAGGGGAAGATAAGAATAGCAATCACCAACTGTCCATGAATAGTCAAGGTGACATTACATGAGATGAGTATCTTCTAGAATACTAGGTCAGGATAAGTTGACACTGGAGCCAAACAGCCTGCTCTGTCCAACATGGATTCTAAGGCTCAGTTTCCTCATTCGTCAAATAGGGTTAATGACAGTCCCAAACCTCATAGGGTTGTTGTGAGGATTAAATGAGTTAAAATGTTTAAAGTTCTGGCGTAGTGTTTACACACAGCAAATGCTAAAATACTATAAATCAGGAAAATACGTGTGGCTGCCAGTTGAGTGTTAGAATCTGCAACCTACTCCTAGTCCTGCCAGAAACGACACGTGGTAATTTCCTATCAAAAGCATGTTAGAGGGAAGACACCATTGTGAATGAGTGACTGAGGCATGGATTCCAGCTCCATCTAGTCACCCCAGTACTTAATCAGTTATTTTCCATGGGAAAGAAATCAAGTTAAATGTCATAAAAACTGACTAATGGAATCTTCCAGTGGTTCCCAAACCTAAAAGCCAACCACCAGAAACTGAATGTAAAGGAAACACTTTAGAAGGTGTTCTGCCAGAGAAGGAATTCACTTGCCGTTTTTTTTTTCTTCTTTTATCTCGTCAGAATAAAATGTGATCATTTCAAAGATTCCCATATGAAAGGACTAAACCAAGAGTATTATTGTTTTCCCAGCCACTTACTTTTCAGAGAGGCTCTAATCTACAAAATTGAGATCATCTCCCCTCTTTCCTGTAATCCACGTCAAGGTAGGGACCCTAGAGGCCTAGGTTCAGGGAATCTTTAGAGACTTCGCAGGAAATGCAAATTCGAGAGGGGAAGGGCTTTTTTTTTTTTTTTTTTTTTAACGCAAAGCTCACAGCCTGAAGGAAAGTAGTGCCTTCCATATGCCAATGTCTTTCTCTCAATTCTGGCCTCTTCTATCCAAAAGGCTTTAACGTTTTCTTTAAAGCAGCCCCGGAATCTGTCCAATAGTTTGCTAATCCTGGGCCCTGGTTTGCCCTAAAGAGTTTGCAATTAATATAGTAACTAAAGCCCTTTCAAAGGGCTCTTGGTGCAGTCAGTGGTGTTTTGTTTTCCAGGACAAGAGGCTCTCTTTCTATCAAAACACAGGAGGCACATTTTAAAACTATATTTCAATTGCAAACAATATGGCTGTGTTTCCCAAATGGCATAAGGAAGATAAGAAAATTACCCCGGAGGAAGGGGCCTGAGGTGGCACTAGAGGTGGATAGAGGTGGAACCAAACAAAATGCTTCCCACAGCATTCATGCTCTGCTGCAGCTCCTGCAGCAAAGGAAACTCAGTTCAAAATGGAGCAAATTAGCAAAATTAAACAGATGGAAGCCCTGGGTCATATCACACTGCTTCATTAATGCATCCAGGATGAAGGCAATACCACAAGACAAAACCAAGAGAATTAAAAAGCTATTATTTTAAAGCCTTTGCTTTTCTATAGATAACTATAGATAACTTCTACAGATAACTTGAAAGATGTAAGATTGACTTTATTAATAACTGATTTTCAGATGCAAGTTGAAACTAAAAGTAATCAAGTTGAAAATGCTACCAGTTAAATATACCTTCTTGCCATGTCTACAAAATCATTTCTTTCATAGCTTCCTCAGAGAAATATCTAAATTATAGTCTGGCTGATCCCCTCTCTGCCTGGCACTTCATCAATGGCTCCTTCTTAGCATAAGATGCACAGTCTCTGCCCTTGCCCACTACAACCAGACCCAGCCTACCTTTCCAAACTCGCCACCCAGTTTTTCCTAAACAACTCTGCGTCTTCACCAAAATGATCTGGTTCCCATCCTGGTGCAAAATGTTTGCTTTCTTGCTCCCTTTCTTTGTACAGAATGTCGTAAAGGCAAGTCAGTGCCAGAAGAGGCCCTGGGTTTAAAATCCAGCTCTGACTTTTACTATTAACAGGTGAGGAAGTTTGGGTCACATGGTTATACTTTCTGAGGCTGTGTTTCCTTATTGTCATATGGAAGTAATAGAGCTTTCTTCCAGAACAGTTGTAAGGATCAGTACCGTTGGAGATACGTGAAGTGCCCAGGCCAGTGTTCCTCCCTCTGTCCAACTGACTAAGACTCCTTGCCTGACCAAATGTTAGGTAGGCTCCTGAGCCATCTCCTAGGTCCATCTGTGTAGTTCTCTGTAAAATCCAGTTTCAGCAAGCACCTAGCTAAGTCAGTTTAACAAAACACCCCACCCCGCCCTGCAGATATCTGACCAGGTTCCTCAGCCTCCATTAACCCCCAGGTGTGTCTGATCACCCTGACCTGTGTCTTCAGCAAGAATCCTGTCTATCCATTTAGCCAGAATCCCCTCAGCCCTGATATTTCCTCTTAGTAATTTCCCATCCACTGCCCCCTACCATGCTTCTTGGTTACAAATTCTTGCTTACCCATGCTGCATTCAGAATCGATCCCAGTTCTATTTGAGGTCTCCTTTCCTCTGTTGCAATTGTCCTGAATAAAATCTGTTTTTACTAAATGAGAAATGTGAACAGAAATAGTCTCGGAGACACAGAGGAAAACCTGAGGTTGCTAGTGGGGTGAAGGAGAAGGGGAAGGGATGAGACAATACAAATTGGTAACTACAATATGGCCTCAGGGATAGAAAAGACAGCCTGGGGAATATAATCAATAATGTTGTAAATATTTTTTAGGAGGCCAGATGGACTCATGTCTTGTTAGGGAGACCACTTCATAGTCGGTGTAGAGGCCT
>NW_017731423.1:913537-975564 GCF_001890085.2 Hipposideros armiger | reverse complement strand
CTTCTCAACCTGTTGAGATTTTGCTTTCTGGTAATAGTCGACAGTACAGCTCAAATAAATTCTTATAAGTTTTCTCTTTGGCTGGATATTTTTCATCAACACTCTCCTAAAGAAGTTAGTGATTGCGACGCCTGATTTTGCAGATCAACCATCATCCCCCTCTCCACATGGTGGCAATCCTCCTTTGGGGTGTCTCCACTTGGCACAAAGAATATAGTGAAACACTTTTTTTTCCTCATTATAATGTTAACTGGAATTAAAATATAACATGTACTAACTACTGTTTTAGAGGCTAAAGAGGAAAAGTCACAGAACCAGATAATGAAAACTACTGCAAGAACAATCCTTAATGAACTGGTAGAACAATCCCTCTTCCTAGCTCTGAATAACTTCCCAGCCAACTTCTTAGCAACCTTTCATTATCCATTAGACTTTGTCTCGCTCACATTTCCAACCTTTCCCCATTCTGTGCGTGGGTACACAATGCTTGCCTATACCCAGTTAATCCCCTTACCACTCATTTACATCATCTCTTCTTCAAAGAAGCCCAACCAATTTTGGAGTGGAAAAGTATAATTAGTTAATTGATCGCTTCTTCCTTAAGGGTGAATTCCCAGCAGTGTAAAGTCTTGACTGCAGGGCAATTACTGGTGTCTGCTTCACTCTGTTGGAGAAGGAAGGAGAACGAGGGTGACTGAGGAAAGAAGGTGGTTAGGAAGAAGTTAGGTGCGAGACAGCCAAAAATGACCAAGTCTACCACATTGCAAAAGAGTAAGCATGTCTCCCTGTCTCTCTTTTCTCTCAGATGACTAACCAGAGATGTCACTAATTACCTTATAGGGAAAGGCCACATTCTCCTAATCAGGCTTTAAGTTGGGAATGAAATAAACAAAGCTAAGTACATCTATATCCCTGTTCTCTTTGCTTTCTCTCCTATTTTTTTTCCCCATCATCTCAACCTGTGGCACCCTCCTCCTCTGACTTCCAACTCCGAAAATAGAAAAGAGTGGGAAAATGGGAGAAAAAAAACTACCCACCAGAGGAGGCAGGCCAGTACTTCAGAGAGTCCCTCATCTGCACAAAAGTGTGGTATGACCTGCCCTCCTGCCCAATAATTGGATACAACCCTGCCCTCTGCCCCAGGAAAGCCCCCCTCCTAAATCAATAAGATGCTACCTAAAAACTTTTCACAATTGAAAACAAAAGTGCAATTTGTCATCCTCTATGCAAAACACTGTACTAGGTGCTGTCAAAGACCCAAGGAAGGGTGACCTTCAATCTCCTATCCAGAACCTAACCCGGAAAATAAGCACATATACACCATCATACAAGGTAACTGTATAACGGGTACCAAACAAATAGTAACGGTAATAATACTTGACCCTCTTAAACTATGTTAGTGGCTTAGAGGTGGGGGGAAAAGTACTGATTCTGTATCTTACCCCTCACCTTCCTTCTTCTCAGGAGTTCCCTGCTAAGGGAAATAAACACAGAATAATCAGCATCATTTTTATAAATACAGTAAAACCTTGGATTGAGAGTAACTTGGTTTGCGAGTGTTCTGGAAGATGAGCAAACATTTCTAGTACATTTTAATGTGGTAAATGAGCGATGTCTTGCAATACAAGTAGTTTGTTTCCAGAATGAATTATGCTCGCAAACCAAGGTATTACTGAACTTGGACAAGTTTTAAATATCTGATGACTTCCAAATCCAGAACTCCTTAGGTAAACAATGATTGGGTACAAGCTTAGCTACCAAGGCTCACTGAGCTTTCCTGCTTTCTCCAAATCAATCTATTCTGGGTCTGTGGAGTAGACTAAGAGCTCCCCCAGCAAACCATCCTCATGCGGCACTGACACAGACCCCTGAGTACTGCCTGGTGTCCCATCCACACCATGAACGGGGAAAGCAAGAGGGACTGCTGTACATAGCAGGCAAGGCGTGTGCTGAGCTGTCCCTGAGAACAGAACAAAGCCCTTCCATGCCTGACCACAGGCAGGGAAACAAGGCCCAAAATGACACATGGTCCAATGAATGACAACCTGGATCAACCATATGACCAACTCCTCCAAACATGGGAGGAGCTTAGAAGGAGGATGGTGGGATGAGGGACCCAAAGAATTCCCTTATTTTTTCTTCTCACATCCCAACAGTGAATTCTTGGTATGTTTTCTTTCTCTGAACTATAAGTGTTTCTAATATTCATAAATCCATTCCATCCCAGTAATGATGACGAAGTCTAACTAAGGAGTACTTTCACTCACAGTTATCTTATGTAATGAGGTATGTCTTATGCAGTTAGACATGTCAGAAATTGGTAGCTGGATGAGGCCTTGAATGATGGAGGCCTTGACTTATTTATTATTGCACTGATATCACATAACCAGGACCTGGGCACATTAAAGCAATCTTTTTTAAACCAAATGAGAGCTAGAAATGGACAAAAGGGGAACCTAACAATGCAAGGGTAGCAGGTGGCACTGGTAGGCATTGAAAGTGCAAAGGCTTCAACATTTGCTTTCTTGTCTTTTTTTTTTTTAGTTTCAGACAAAGTGATAACCACCCTCCCCCAATCTACTACCCCATTGACATAATATATAGCTGTTAGAATTCCATTGACTCTATTCCCTATGCTGTACTCCACATCTTGTGACTATATATGTGTGTATGTGTGTATGTGTGTGTGTGTGCGTGTGTGTGTAATATTATAGTTGACATTCAGTATTATTCAGCTTCAGGTGTACAGTGCAGTGGTCAGGCATCTACACCGCCCATGAAGTGGTCTCCCTAATGAGACAAGTGCCCATCTGACACCCTACAAAATCTTTACAACATTATTGATTATATTCCCAAACTGACTTTTTGTATCCCCATGGCAATCTTGTGGCTACCAATTTGTGCTTTCTAATCCCCTCACCTTCTCCCTCACCCTCATGGGTTAAGTATGCCCATTACAGCCTTTTCATAATATTTTCATTCATGTAGACAAATGCTTTTATTGAAGGACAAACAGCTCGTTTTCAGTTAGCTGTACAATAGCAACCTATATATTTTAACTTAAAATATAATTTTAATTCAAATTTTAAAATTATGGACAAAGTACTTAAATGCCACTGATAGCTCTTGATCTTGTGAAAATTTGGAAACCTCCCCTATGCCCACAAATTACTTACCCCCAGCCCACCAACTACACAGCCGTAACTTTACGGCTTCATTTATCCTAGAAGTACCAGCCCATGTCCTGTACTGGAAAGGCATTTTCTCTAGAAAGGTATTCTCGTATTCCCTCCTTGTCCTAAGGTCCATTGTGTGGTCAGGAAAAGACTAGAACTCAGGTCAAATCCTAAAATCACCTCTTTTCCTTTTAATTTCAGAAACTACTTCAGGAAAAGATGGCCTTTCAGAGACAGGCTGAGCTGACAGATTGTAAAATACAAATATGCCTCATAAGGATCAAGTCCTCATACAGTATGGGATCAGTAGCACAGTGCTTAGCACATAATAAGTGCTCAAGCTTATTTATTGAATTAATGACAGTGAATGTGGAAATTATAAACAGTGCTATGCTGAAGAATTTTTGTTGACATTGAACATTTGGTTGAGGATTTAAACTGTGGACATCTATAGAACATATCATTTAATTAATAACTAAAAAGTCATGTGCCGTAAAAGTATCGATGGAAAGCAATAGCACAGTGAACACGCTGGTGTTTGGTTGATTGGTCGGAGAAGCATTTGTTTCATTCCCACATATCCAGTGGTGCAGATGCATTTGAAATGAACGACACAGGAATCCAAATACCCATCAGAGTTTGAAAAAGAAAGAACCATATTTCCCTGAAACGTTGTAGATTATGTAGATTATGTAGACCTAAGTTGGTCCTCACTACAGGAACTACCTTAGGCTGCACCTACTGAAATATAAGGTTAAACATTTAGAAGTTAAGGCAGCATTGCTTGTATTCATCTTCCAAGATTCTTGTGGGAACTAATTCACTTAAGGCCAGACCACACAGACACTGGTAAGCTGAGAAACCTTAATTATCTTTATTAAGATAAAGTCCAGTCAGACCTCTGGGAGTGACCAGGAAATTCCTTGGATCTGCTAAGAAACTTCTGGGAGCTAAATAGATTAACATAATATTATAAAAGGATTTCTCACATCAACAGCTCTGAGAGTTTATTACTTTTAAAATATAACTATGAAGATTTCCTGTCAGCAAATAAACATACAAATGAAGAAAAGGACCAAATTGCATAAACTGTTTGGGGAAATATTAAATCATCATAATAATAGCATTACAAGAACAAGAATTGTAATTATTTTCCAGTTTATAATCTAAAAGCAATAACATGTCAGATAAATTTATAATACACTTATGGTACTGCAATCGTTTTAATGGGTGGTCGCTATTAAATGCTACTAATAAAAAAACGTAAAAACAATTATAAATGAGACTAGAAACATGAACTTAAAAGAATGAATAATGACCAAAGGATATCATAGAAAATGACTATATTACTACAGACTCCCAACAGTATATGAAAAACACCTTACTTCAAGATAAAAACAAAGGCATGTTTCCTGATAATAGAATTTAAGCCAGTGTTATTTTCTCCTACTAAAACAGAAATTACATTTCTTCCAAGGAAAAGTGCTGATATACATTTTTTTCATCAAAACAAACAAACAAACAAACATAAATAAATAAATAAATAAATAAATAAATAAATAAATAAATAAATAAATAAATAAATAAGTAAATAAGTAACCTCTCCTCTATTTGCCCCATTTGGTGAGGTTCTTCTGTGAGAGTTTTATTATCTTTCATGGCAGATGGTCCTGTGTTTGTTAGTACAGAAGTTATCCAAAGGAGGAGCAAATGTCTAGTATTGATAAGGCACCCTCTGTCTTCTAACTTTTCCAACTCAAGACAAATAAATGCAACATGCTTCTGCAAACGCCTTTTAACACACTCTGCAGACATAAAAGGAAACACAACCCTATTTATCCAAAAAGTGTCATCTTAAATATCTTTTTTTTTTGGTGTGCCCCAGCAAAGGTTCCTCCTCCTTCACAGGAGAAGCTCATCTGTCTGAACACTTGTGACACATGATGTCTGCACTCTGGTTAAGCATGCATACATCCTTTCTCCTTGGCTTCCTTATAAATTCCTCAAACTTCTCCATATCTCACAGAACAACAGCCTGTAGCATTAGTGAATGATCAATAAGTACTTGTTGAGTTAGGGAGATCAAGAAGCAAATACTATGGCTTTTTTTATTTACTTTAGAATGGTTGTCATATACGTTGCCTTTTCTTTTTTGCCAAGAGCCAGCTAGAGAAAGCCTGCATTCAGTATACAAGGAAACTCGAACAGGCCCGACTGGGTTCTGAACCCTGGCTTCTCCCGTTGTTTAGCTGTGTGTCTTGGGCATATACCATAACTCCTCTGCGATAGCATCACCTATAAAACTGGTATAATGATGTCTACCTGTATCAGGTTACTATCAGGATTAAATGAGATAACAAATAGGAAGGGCTAAGCACAGAGCAAGCACCCTGAATAAGCTCAAATCATTAGTAGGGAAAAGATAGCAGCATATGACCACCTTTTGGAGTTACAAAAGCTTCATTTTCATCTCACTTGATTCCACTAAGATACTCTAAATGCAAAAACTCTGCTCTTGGCCTGGTTCCACAGAGCACACAGCCAGATGGGAAACCATCCCAGAGCCCTGAGCCCAAAACGTTTGTGGACCATTCTGGACTCCAGTTAGGCAAGTGGAGTCTGGCAGATGGTTTTTTTTCTCTGTATATGCTGGATGGCTCCCTCAGAGTCACTCTGGGAAAGGGGCAATTTCAATTCCCCTCCCGAAGGGTACCCGCCCCAATCTATTTTCTGTTTAGGCTCAGGGTTCAGCATGATGTTCAGAGAGCGGGGTCTCCTCTCCTATCCCAGTGGGAACCTTCAGACCCCTCCCATCATCTCTTCTGCTCACACGGTGCCCGACAACTCTTCTGACAGTATCCTTACTTGGTGTTTCATTAGTGCTCTTTTTTTTTTTTAAGATTTTATTGGGGAATTGGGGAAGGGGACCAGCCAAGTTGTTGTTCAAGCTTCCTTGTGGTGGGTGCCAGTCACCACCTGGCTGCTGGTAGGCAGCTCTTAGCCTCTAAGCTCAAGGTGCTGTGTTCAATTTTAGTTGCAGGTGGGCGTAGCCACCATCCCATGTGGGAGTCGAACCAGCAGCCTTGTTGTTAAGAGCGCACGCCCTATCTGGGCAGCAGCTTAGCTCAAGGTGCTGAGTTCAGTCTTAGTTGCGGGTGGGTGTAGCCCACCATGGAACAGGCAATCTTGTTGTTACACCAGCTGAGCCATCCTGCCACCTGTTGGCAGCTCAGCAACAGCTCAGCAACAGCTCAGCAACAGCTCAGCTCAGGCGCAGCGTCACTGGCCCATGTGGGAATCGAACCAGTGGCCCTGTTGCTCAGAGCTCGTGCTCTTAAGCCAACTCTTAACCAACGGAGCCACTCAGCCGGCCCTAGCGCTCATTCTTGGTGCCATGTCTTGCAGCCCATTTGGAAAGGTCATGTTATCATTTAACTTTCCTAGAAAAAGTGTTCTATCTCTATCTCTCCCTATCTCTATCTGTGTGTGTGTGTGTGTGTGTGTGTCTTTTACCCACTGCTGCTCCTGCTACCATCTATGGAGCTCTGCAGACAGAGCCCTCACTGCAGTACCAGCATGGCTGAGCCTGGACAAATGCTCCTCTCTGACCAAGCAACTGCCCCAGGCACCTCAAGGGAGGTGTCCACACGTTGGAAAGACGTTCTCTGTAGGACAGGTCCCTCTGCACCCTGAGCTGCCGGGATAGGCCCTAGCCAGGCTCAATCCTGAACTGGAATAAGCAGGTTGGAAAACAATTCTCTTATTTGTTTTTATTAATCTTTCCTAAATGTATGTATAGCTCACATTTATCTCAACGTTAATATTAGAAGGGTTTTGAGTTTTTATTTAGAAGTCGGGTGGTATTTTTGACCAGAAATATGCCATAGAAACTTAAGTCTTATTTATGTCAATTAGCCTATGGTAAAATTGGTTTTGTTATATGTCATTTCCCTTAAGGTCTCAGTTTCTGAGAGCTTACTGATGAGGCCTTACTGTGCAATGCTCCTGATCCACAAACTATGCTTGGAGTAGCACTGTGTTCAAGGGCCTGTGGCACCACAGGTCAAGTGAATATGAATTCATAAGGGAATGGAGAGCACAGCACTCAGGCAGGTGATGTTCATCTTTATTTTGGCCTCTTATGTATCCCCTTCCATGTCCCCAGCAACACTGTATCCTCCCTGCTCCATGGAGTACCCCTTAGACCTCCGAATTAGCATTAAAAGGGCACTTACTATGACTTAGGTGCTGTACATACATTATCGTAATCAACCCTCACTTATCACTAAGAGAGACATATTATTCTCATTTTACATCATGTTTAGAAACCTCAAGCAATGGTTCCAAGGTCACAAGGGACAGAGGTAGGTCTAGGAGCCAAGACCTGACTCTTAAGTAGTGTGCTAAGTCCACTCCAGCCTCCAGCTCTTCCCCTACTGGTCCCCACCTGTCTCATTCCCTTCCTGGAGAAATATTAATGTTGATGTGTAGTGCTTCCCCATGCAGACAATGATCTTATTAGCACAGATCTTTTAAAGACACAGTGTCATCTCTGGACACAATAACCATTGCACACTACTGAAGACATAGTTTTTATCCAAGTGGATCTGACTTCAGCACTCTCAAAACTCATCCAGTCCTCCCTACCCAATTACCCACATGTACACTCTTTGAAGATAAAGAGGAAAGTTTACCATTAGCAATGGGTACCCACTACAACAGAGAGGGCATGACAACCTCACTCAGGGGAGGTGCAACTAGAATTCCATCAGACTACAATGTTCCAAATCTTGTCATGGTTCTAACGGAGGAAATCAAATGACCTGAATGCAAATAAAGGTTCTGCCTCTCAGCTGCTGTGTGACCTTTAAAGTTCTATAGATGTTTTTGAATCTCAGATTAAAATTGGAATAAATTGATACACCTCATGAGATGGCGTTAAGGAATAAAGGAGGTAAAATATGTAAAAATGTTTGGCACATAATAGAAACCCAGGAAATTCTAAGTCTTTCTTTTCTTACCCAGCTTCTGATTTTCCAGAGAATCCTCGACTTTATTAGTTGAGAAAACTTTAGTGGCCGCAAAATCCAAGGACTCCCAAACCTAAGTGAACCCCACAATCACCTGGAGAGATTTCCAAAAATGCAGATTACTCAGGACATGGCCTGGACCAAATGAATTACTCTCTCCAGGAGTCTAGGCCAGGGATCTTCATATTCTAATCTGCAAACCATTTTTGCAAACCATTGGTCTGCCCCTGATCGGAACATCAGGTCCAAAAACCCATCCATGGTTCTCTAAGGTGAACTGGTCTGAGGAGCCTGCTGCTGAGGTTGGACGAGTCAGAGCTGCTCTTCCTATTTTTTGGAGATTTCCTTTTCATCCTTTTCCCCATTTCCTTTGATGTGTAAGTGCAACTTTCATTAATATAACTCCTAGCTTATTTATGCTGCATTAAAATTAGGAAAACCCAAGGTAAAAAAAAATCTTTGCACAAAAACACTATTATTGTACAGAAAGTAAACAAAAGAAAACGGGAAATTCAAAGCCATTTTTCCCATGGTGGTTCAAACTCCTTATGCAAATAATAGCTGTGAATGCATCCATTCAGCAGCTTACTAGACAATAAAAAGACTTTACATAGATGGGCAGGAAAAATGCATTCAGTTACTGTCAGAATAATAGCTTTGCATTTCTTGACTGTTGATCATTAAAGTGCTCAGTCATAGCTTCAAATAAAGGTAGCTCTGTGTCAACTGAATACATGGTCCAAGGACCTTTTGACTCAAATATTTTTCTAAATTAGATTGATAGATGTCACTCCACAGGTATTGATGTGACAATGCATTAAATTCCCTGAGGACCTGGGCATCAACTATAGAGACAGTAGTTATAGTTCTCAAGTTGCTGTGTCAAGAAAAATTTGAACAATAATTTGTCATTAACATGGCTTACATGGTACACAGGAAAGAATTCTTCGCTAAGGAGCAAAACACTGATAAAACGGTGACCTTCAGCAACACTTTAGTAACACTCTATATAACTCAATCAATTTGATGACTTCTTTAAAAACCATATGTTTATACAAACTACCCATTAGATCTCCGAGGTAGAGTCATTCTTCCCAACCCCACGTCCCCCAAAAAGGTTCAGACTTCTTAAAACGACTTCCTGCTACTTCTGCTCAAATAAATACAAATACATATTACTAAACCCCAATCTTAATAATCCAGGGGTCAGCCGTTAGTACTTCAACCCACCCTCTCTGGCCTCCACCCACAGTGCTTGGCCAGAGCTGATTGATGTAAGGCCTCCAAGTCGCTACCAACCATCTGCACTTTTAAATGTAAAGTGTTTGGCAGCAGTCAGCACTCGGGCAATGCTGCTTTGGGCTTTCCCCTCACCTTCTTCCAAAAGGATTCTCTTGAGACTCAGACATAACCGACCACTTCTTCCATCTTGAATCCTTTTGAGGTCTTCCTCTCACTTTTCTCACTGCTCTTTTCCTGTTTCCTCCTCAACCTCATCTTTAAAGGTTGCTGTTTCACATGCCTCATTCTTACCTCACTATTCCTCACTCTCTACCCACTTTCCTTAAGCAACTGCCTCTACTCAGTGGAGATAGAAATATCGTGTCCTTGTCCAAAACTCGCACATTCATAAACCCAACCCAGACTTCTCTTCTAAGCTCCATGCATTCAAGTGCTTTTGGATAGTTATTTCCATGTGGATAGATCAAACACACACTGAACTTAACCCTCCTTTTAAAATATTCGCCATCTCACTCCCAAACATGCACACAATTGCTCACATCAGAAATCCAGGAGCCATCCTGCCCAGTCCCCCACAAGCATTCCCCCTTCATAATCAAGACTAAAAGATGCCTCCAAAATAATCTCAAATCCTCATGCTTCTCTTCATCTCTTCTGCTCCCGCTCTAGCGCAGGGCCACATCCTTATCTCACTCAGAGCCCTACCTGAGTTCCCTGTACGCACGTTTCAGGCCATTCTCTGCACAACAGCCACTTGTGATTTTTCTTTGTTTAATGGAAATCTTATAACTTCTATGCTTTAACACCCTGCAGTGGTTTCCCATACTTTTAGGACAACGTCCAGCATTCTAAAAACTCCAGAATGATCTGATTTTTTTTTTTATTTACCTCTCAGACCTCATTCTTGTCTCTTTAGCGCTGATTCTCCACTCTGCTATTTCTCATCCCTGCCTCAGGACTGACAATGTCCTTCCCTCCTCTTTTCTCCTCCTCCTCCCCACCCCTATCAGAAACGCCTCTTTCTAAATGAGACCTTCTTGTAGTTTTCAAACTTAGATAGCTTCTGTTACATGTTCTCATAGCACCTTGTATTTTTCCCTGATAAAGCTTAGCACAATCACAAATGTATGTATATCATACAATGCTTTGCATTAACTGTCCTGTCTTTCTACCCTACTATCTCAGGAAGGGCCATGTCTCATTTTTTCATTGCCATGATTCCAGAAATCAGTACAAAGACTAGCAAATAATAGACGCCCAATAACTATTTATCAAACAAATAAAGTGCGCTCGCTGCTTCTCTTTTTCTACTGGTTACCTATATTTATTTAGAGTTCTCATGATTCTCATAATGTATTTAAGCAGCCTCTTCAGAATGGCCCCTACAATTTCTCTTGCAGGTCAAGAATGCCTAGATCTAAGAAGGAAGAAATAGGATTTGGGAGCTATACAAATGTAAGGGGAAAGGTAAGGGGTAAATTGATGATACATGTCTAGTGCATTTTAATAAATAGATATGTCTCTGATTGACCTGCAGGTAAGACAATGCCTTAGCTGTTCTTTAGGCACCTGGAACTCAAGACCTTATAAAGCCAAATGGCTCACGACAAAGATGGGACTAAAGAAGAACACAACAAATGTATCATTATTCTTTATAGTTTACAATTCTGAATTATCCTCTTTTTTATCTTCTCAATATTTAGTAAAAATATTTTTAAAGAGGGCATAACAACTACATGCATAATGTAGAGGCACAAATGACTATTTTACACAGCTTCAAACCCATGCATTTCTTGTCTCTATTCACCTGCTATAAATTGGTTCCCTTTCCTCCCAGGTTGCACAAAGGGAGCACGAGCATACACCCAGCTAATCATAAAACCACCAACGATTCTTCCTAACAGGAAGCAGGTGGATGATATTGGCACCTTAATCATTTCCGTGGACTTTTCAATAGCATTTTAAAGAGAAATATTACTAAGTACACAATGACAGTTATTTAGCAAGTTACTGGTAATAAAACTACTGAAAAGTTAATAAAAGTGATTAAAAACGGTGGAAAGATTAGTCATCGATACATTTAATACACCGGGCAGGTTTAACCTAACAGTTTTGCTTTTACAGGCAGCTTTATCAGCCATTTTAATTTATCCTACTAAGAAGAAATGTGCATCATGAAACCCAATTAAGTCGGCAGTGATAAAGCCTGAGACTATTTCTCCACAGTCCCTATATCAAAATGATTTGTTAAACACGGAGCTCCAAAAGGCATCCTAACATGCCAGCAAAGAACAGAATGAATGTTGTCTGACCCTCTGCGTTTTCAGTGATATCAAACAATGAACCAGACACAGCGAGCATTAAACTTTAAAGACTTATGGCAAAATTAACCCATAAAATGCTAATCTGAACCTAAGAAAGAGCATGTAGTCAATATGTTATTTATCTACAATAAACATAGATGGTTGTGATCTGCTCTGCACATACCTGTTGGGCTCTCCTACTGCAATGAGGCAGCAGAAGGCATAATCTGTCTGTCTACTTGTCGGAGGAGAGCTATGCCATTCAAAATAAAATGACCATCACAAATTGGAACCCTGCCTATTTCAACCAATCTGGTCTGAAGTAAGGTTCAGCTATGCCTCGAGTGTTAACACAGGCCTCTTTCTGAGGAAAATGAAAACTAGGACATTTCATGTTCTGTCCATTCACTAGGCAGAAATATATTACAAATGAGCCATTACACATTTGGGGTACGCTGGTTACAGCGATTAGCCTACCCTAACTAATCCATCTTCTCTGAGGACAGCAATGTTCTAAAGGGGCAAGGTCCCTTAACTAAGACTCAGTCCTTGTTTTAGATCAGCATTTCTATTAAAAATAGCACTTCCTGCTTTTCCTTGCTAAAAAGTAATACACGTTAATTACAGCAACGTTACAAAAACAAAATGAAGAAAATTCTAAACATCAATAATTCCAGCACCCGACTGTTAACATTCTGTTACAGAGCTTTCCAGCCTTTCATTGCTCTTTAGATTGACAGATAGATGAGGTAAGTAAATGATTGATGGATAGATAAGAGTAATACACACATATTGCATAACACACTTTTTCACTTGATAATATACTATGAACATATCTCTAAGTCATACTTCCTTCTACCCCAAGATTTTTAAAGACTACAGAATAATACAGAATAATCCATTATCTATCTGAAGTTTTATTTAATCATTCTTTTGGGAAAAGGGAAAAATATGTGCAAATGCACAGAGTCCTAAAGTCACTTGGCACCTGTGGAGCAGCACCATCAGTGCGGCCCAGGGTTCCGAGTGGGAGAAGGAACTGGATAAGAAAACCTGGACAAAAGTTGAAAGGCCTTTCTAAGGACCCTGGGTTTTATCCTGTGAACAACTGAAGAGCTTTATGCAATGGTATAGTATGATCTTTTCTGCCTCAGAAAAATCACTCTAGCCAACAGTATAGAGAATGGATTTAAGAAGGGAAGAACCCATGAGCAAAGATAAGAAGCTGTTACAGGTACATAAAAAAGGAAACTACTACAGAAACAATGTAGTTGTGGTGAATGGGAGGAATTCAAGGTCACCAAGCTGAGATGATAGAGAGGTTTCTAGTGTGGAGTAACCAAGAAGACACTGATGCTATTCTATGGTGAGGGGTTAACTGAATTCATATCAGCACCTACCCTGTCTGGCACAGAATAAGCTGTCAATCAAGGAAGCCACTGGTAGTAATAGTAGTGATTGTAATAGTAGAGGTAGTAATTTCATTATTATACAGATGGACTGGCAGGGAAGGTAACTGCTTAAAATATTTAATATACAGTGTCTGTAGGACACTTGGGTGGATTATCTGGTAAGTATTATAGTTGGATATATGGATCTGGAGCCAAAAAATAGGGTTTGGGCTAGATATGAATTTAGGAACCACAATTTATAAGCAGCATTGGATCTACCAGAATTGATGAATTCACCAGGGACTGAGGGAGGCCAAACTGAAGGAATAAATAAAACTGGACATAGCCCAGCTGAGCCCTGCCCTGCCCTGCCCTGCACAGCCCCAGTGGCACTGCCAGGACCTCTTCATGCAGTCATTGTAAAAGTCAGATCAAATTATTCCTCATTTGACTTGTTTCGGCATTGCTTGTTCTGCACATAAAAAGACTAAAATATATCATTTGCCTGCCCAAACCATGAGACTGTGAGCTGAGAACGAAGGTCTCTTCACCCAACCTTACATGAAGGCTGGACTCCTCTCCCAGCCATCATCAGAACAGGTGCCATGCAGCTGGAAACCAAGCTCTCCCTGTTCTCTGTGCTGGCCTCATCCATTTCCACAACAGCACAAATCATTAGAACCTAAAAACAGGGCCAGATTTACATTTTTTAAATTAATAAAAATTCATAGTAAAACATTTTACATCTTCTCTGACGTTTTATTAAAACAAATGACTAAACTTTCTTGCTTTCGAAGTTCACAGATGTGAATTAATCGATTAATCATACTTTATAATTTCAAAGGCAGGCCTTCAGAGACAGTGGTATTTGCTCCTTGATGATGCTTGTGAATACAAATAACTTAGTATTTCAGACAGCAGAACAAAACGACACAAAACGGCAATGGAGGTGAAAAGATTCGGAGAAAGAAGGATATACTTTCTCCTCCCTTGAATTCGGCTCTCGTACTCCTCTTTCAGATTCTCTAAAAGTTTCATAATTGCCTTTTCGTAATTATTTTCTTTAGAACAAAACTAAAATGAGAGGAAAAGTCAAGACAAGCTCCAGAGGCAGGAGCAGAAGTGGTTTGTAAGTTGGGTCGTTTCTGGGATGAGGACCAGATGCAGTTTGTATGCACCATGAAAGCATTTTAATTCTATTGTCTGTCTCCTTTTGCATATTAGGGAACCTAATGAGACCTAAAGACCTAATGAGACCTAAAGTTTCTTATCCAAACTACACAGGTACTAAACTACAAAGCTGCAAGTGGAAAGGAGCTCGGACTCTGAGGCCAGGGCACTTTTCACTTGTGAATAAGCTGAGGAGGCTCCAAGTGTCTGCCCACAAGGATACTGTGGTCTACTGGGAGAGAGAAGGCACATACACATACAGAAAATTTTTTAAATACATCAGTTTCAAAAAATAAACACAAGATGACTATGGGAAGTTTAGAATAGCACCATGTATAAAGTATACAGCAAGAAAAATGCTCTGTGTTCAAAGGCTAGGATGAGTATTTTCAGCAGGATCATTACTAGGATTTGATGTCATGGAAGCAATAGGATGTGAGCTGTCCCCAGAAGGAGATGTAGAAGTTCCACAAGCAGAAATGAGGGAGAAAAGAAATCCAGGCCGAGGAAATGGCATATGTACAAACAGGAGGATTAGAAAAGTGCATGGTCTGTTCATGGAGCAACTGCTATGGGCTGGATAAAAGCATTCCTGTAGTAAAACTGAGGAAGATTAGACTTACTCTGGAGTAAGGAGGACATGGAATGTCAGGATCTAGAGCAGAGGTTCTCAACCTGTGGGTCGCGTCCCCTTTGGGGGTCGAACAACCCTTTCACAGGGGTCGCCGGGTACTTGTACGCGGGCGTATCTGCATGTGGGCCTGGAGCCGGGTAGAGGAGCGGTGTCTCGGTTCCTAAGACCATCAAACATATGTGTTTTCCGATGGTCTTGGGCGACCCCTGTGAAAGGCTGAGAACCGCTGCTCTAGAGGTAACTATGGCACATCCGTTGAAAGTGTCCAAGCCGGAAAAGAGAGCTAATAAAAGTAGTACGTATTTTAGAATGACTCACCCTCCAGTGCAGTGTTTAATGGAAGACGATTTGGAGCAGTGGACAGAATAGAGACAGAGAAATTATGAAAATAAATAAATAAATAAAAGGAAGATAAACAAATAGGTAAAAATCAATTAAAAGATTCTGGTACTAATCCCATTGTGATAAGGTGCCTTTCTGGACCACAACGATAACAATATGAATAGAAACATATGTTCTTATGTATATGTAAGTTTACTCTTTAAACCTTTTATTTTTTTTTTAAGCTATGATCTGTTGTAATTTGGTGGCTTCTGACTCAGGAGCCTAAATGCTGGGTAAATTAAGAGCTGAATACATACATAAAGATCTCTGTATTTGAAGAATTTTTGTTTCTTATTAATGACAGTTTAATTAAAGGCAGTAAGTTTGAATAGAAAGCAACAACATTAAAAACTGCTCACCACTACTTCACACTCATTAGGATGGCTATTACCAAAACAATAGAAAATTACACACGTTGGTGAGAATGTGGAGGAATTGGAAGTCTTGTGCATTGCTGGTAGGAATGTAAATGGTACAGCTGCTGTGAAAAGCCTTACGGAGGGTCCTCAAAACATTAAACATAGAACTACCACCTGATCCAGCAATTCCACTCCTGGGTATATACCCAGAGGAATGAAAGCAGGGTCGTGAATAGATATCTGTACACCCATGTTCATGGAAGGGTTATTCACAACAGTCATAATGTAGAAGCAACCCAGGGTCCATTGACAGGTGAACGGATAAAAGAAAATGGTGTGTACATCCTATAGAAAATTATCCAGTCATAAAAGGAAACCCTGCCACATGCTAAAATGTGGATGAATCCCAAAGACATTCGGCTAAGTGAAATATGCCAGTCACAAAAAGGCAAATACTGTGTGTTGCCACTTATATGAGGGACTTAGAACAGTCAAACTCATAGAGATGAAGGTAGAATGCTAGTTACCAGGGGCTGGGAGGAGGAGAGAATGAAGAAATCCTGTTTAATGGGTATGCAGTTCCAGCTCTGGCGATAGGTGATAACAGTTATCCAACAATGGGAATACTTAACGCTGCTGTACGGCATACTTAAAAATGGTCAAATTGGTAAATTTTATGTTACCACAATTTGAAAAAAGAAAAACAAAAAACTACTCACCAGAATAAGACTATGTTCCAAAATGCTAGAGTTTTTAATAAAATCCCCACTCCGATGAAAGAAAAGTTGCTAATGTTACTGAGGACAAGATGTCAGCAATCTCGTAGGATGGGAATGAAGACAAAGAAGGAAAAAGCACCTCAGACGTGCCCAGGCTGGCAAAGAAGTTGAGAGTCTGGGCAATTTCAAAGTGGTGACCCTTTGGGGCTGACAGGATGATGAGCACACCCACTCTGAGCAGAGCACCTCCATTCTGGCAGTCACCAAAGAGCCCTCACCACCGGAATCACCTCCAAAGGACAAAGTCTAAAGAAAACTTCTATGTGAAGCAAACACAGCCATCCTTCGCCTCCTCCGTAGACAGTTACCACGTTCTATACAGAGGTGCAGCCAGGATGCTGCCTGCAGGGGAAGAAAATGCAGCCACTGCATCTGCTGCTGCACTGATAACACGCCATCGCCCATGGTATCTCCAGGGCCGACTGAGAAAGTGAAGGGGAAGGATCTCATTATTCATCAGAGCCCAAATGGACGGGTGCCATCCCACCTGCAGTCTAACCAAGAGCTGAGGTAATGTGAAAAACAAAGAAAAAAAATTGAAAAGGAACTCATCCAAAATCTTTTTTTATATATTTCTTTGGGATACAAGCAGTGTTTTTCTATCTTCAGTTACAAGAACTGAACTTGGACTGAGGTGGGTAACCCCTGTGGGGGAGATCAAGAAAAGAACATGGAATTTCTAAGTACTGAGATCTAGTACCCAAACTGAGTTGGAATGATTTGGAAAATGGGTCTGTAAAAACCAGTGATATGGGTTCACTGACTACTCAAAATCCCTTCTGTGCTTCTTGGTCTTTACAACACAGGGAAATTTTTTCCCCACCTAGGCTATAGACGACACAGAATAAATAATGTCCAGAAGTAATCGAGGAAACACAAATTTTAGGAAATGAAATAGCCTTCTGTGAAGCCCAAAGGTTGATCCAGAAGTAAGGCTGTGGCTGGTGAGGGGAGGACATGGTTCCCTGGTAGGATATGGCTCCAAATGCTATTTCCTTCACATACCCACCTCACCAAACCAGACATGAAGAGAAAGAATCAGAATAATTTTCCCCCATCTTCTTTCAAAATTTAGCTGAGAACAGTGATTGCCATTGAGGTGGGGTGCTTCAGTCATTTATTCATTTAATTAATTATTGAACAGGTATTTAATCTATACATACCCATCCAGTTATATGTGTCTGACTAAGAAGCAAAAAAGATACAAACTCAATGAGTGCTAGTTATAACCACTTGGTTTTAGTTAGCCCCTCAATGTTTAAGCTTCCTTTGCCTTAATAGGAATTCCCAGACTAGAGACAATATTTGGGATGACAGTATTACTACGGTGGGCTTTCCAAATTTAGCAAAGTAACCAATGGTGCACCTCTCTTATCATGTCCCACCACCACCCCCCCCCTCACCCCCATGACCTGGCTCCCAGGTACACCCACTACCAATGCTCTACTGCCCTCACCAGGCATGTCCACTTATGGTGGGCTCAGTTCAGCTCACATATTCTGGCACAATAGAGCAAAAGGAAAAGAAATGATTCCCTCTTCTAGGTAATTTTGGCCTTGCATTACCTCCAAACTGGCTACCAGCTCCAGAATCATGCAATGCGCTTAACTGCTTACAGATCCTTGGACACAGGGGCAGATGTTCAAAGCCAGAGCCTTGGACTTTGGAGGGGGAAGCCTCTCAAGTAGAGATGCAAGGTAGGTTACCATCAGTATCCTCATGGGATGAACAAGGGGACTACCAGAAACAGAAAGACCATCTGTGGTCACAGTCTGATAATCTATGACCTCCATTTTCTGACATACTTGGACCCAGACAGCTCAACTCCAAGGTGTCAAGAGAAGGCTAGTGAGTGTGATGATGAACAGCAATCCTGCACTTTGGTCTCTCACAGACTAAGATGCACTCATGAACCCACTCACACTTACCTTGCAGCATCCTCATAAGGGAAATAGAGATGAAGGGAAAACACCTGTGAAGCCTGAGTTAGGAACTGGTAGGACCATCTCCTATGTACCAAACAAGCTGTGAGTCAACTAAATTTCTTCTCTTTGTTTTTTTAGTTATTATGAAAAACAAAATATAAATTTTACTAGGTCCTAATGGGGTGCACCAAGTTTAGGATATAGTTCTCAAGTAAACTATTTGCCATAGGGAGAAATATCCTGGTTCTCTTAAAGACCACGCCCTAACCCCCCTCAAAAAAAAAAAGTAAATTAATTTATGCATCTCTCTCTAGGATTCCTGGATGGTAAGTCTATACTGGGAGGAACTGTTTCCTATAAAATGGATCTACACCAAGCAGAGATTAGTCAACCCATTTTTAACTTTCAACTTCACCAAAATGTCTTTTATCTACTTCAACTTTTATGGATCATTTGGGGACAGAGATCCAGGAAGCAAGCTTCAGAAACACATCAGTCTCAAGTGCATCACAGCACAAACAATATGAAAACACAACAGTCTGAAACCACAAGCTCTTAACTAGCACTTACCTCAACTCAACAAGACTTAAGTCTCTATTCTGTAAATGCTTAAATAATTCGACTGTAGATTTAAAGTATGACAGGATGTACACACCACTAATCAGTTGTTCAAGTGTTATAAAGTGACTGATACTTTATTTTTAACTTATTTTGATAATGTAACAGCACAGAGTAACATGTGCATGCACAAATTTATACCATTCATATATGAATGGAAAACTGTCCACAATAGCCATTTCTGTTATATAAAATTAGAACATTAAAAATTAGTTTTCACTTTCTTAATGAAAATTTTGATTAAGTTATGTTACAATATTATTTTTGGTAACAAATTGCATGAGTCAATAAGAGCTCTAATTTTTTTACTTTTTGCTTCCATTATATACTTTTTTCATTATATACTTCCAATGAATATAACAATCAATGAATTCCCACCACTGTTACTCATTATATATATTTTGTTTTAATTATTATCATTTATTTCTATAAGGCTAATGAAATACCCATTCAATCCCAGCTATCCACAGAGACAATTTTTTCAAGTCATTTGAGCATATCAAAAACAATCAAACAAAAACCCAAGTATTTCTAAGTCCTACGGGCAGGTGAGAGTTTGAGAGTCTTTGGACATCTGTCAAGTTCATAAATTGTCACCAAAATTTAAAAATAGATTTTAAAAGATGTTACATTTATAATTAAGGAAAAAAATAACAGGAAAAAATGGGCATCGAAGCAAAGGAGATTTCCTGAACAATGAATAGATTACATTTGACATGGGCAATAACCCGCCCAATCACGTCTTTTGCTCTCATTTGCTATAAATATACAGGCCAGCAGAAACACAGCTCATTGTTTTGACCCTCAGTGCCTCTTAAGCTTCCCAGTATTACTTAATACATTAAGACATATGGTAAAACATTCCCTAGGTTCACAGGATTTATGGATCTCCCACAAACGATGAGAACTATCCCCAAGTGCTTGTAAAATATTCTAATTCAGATATTTAAATTCTCCTTTTAAAATATTTTTCTTTTAAGGGGTTGTTTTCCCAAATGACCTATCTTGGTTTCATTTTTTAACATATATATTTAAAAACACAGTTTCTCTACTCAACAGGAAGGTTTTCAAATACCATATAGATTTTTGAAAGTAAGATTTATACAGTTTAAAGAGAGCAGTCAGGAACACTTGGGAAATTAAATTTACATGTGTGTTTATGAAATACAAGCAGTCAAGCTGTATCTGTTCCTATTGCTGCTTCCTTAATATAAGCTTTTATTATGAATAATTTTCTTCAATGTTGGCTGGAAAATCCCTGCAGCAGTTTTCTCATTTTCATAACACCATAAGGTCAACACACTTTATTGAATAGTTATTGAGGACATTAGAAAAAGCAGTGCCATTTATCACAAATAGTTGATAAATATGTTTATGTTATCAATATATTCCAATATTATATGACATACTGAATATTTAGATTGGCTTGTAAGAACACAATTGATATACAAATCTTGCATGGCCCAATTATAGATGTTATTCAACATCAGTATTTTTACCCCTTTTTGGAAATTAGCTTCTGCCTAGTATAACCACAATGTTTTGAAAACTAAAAACACAGCACTTCAAACAACGATTTGTTTCAATAATAGAAATTTAATTGGACAGCAAATTATTTTGCAGTCTGACGACTATAAAACCTAGAAATATTTCTTAGCTCCTTCAGCGAGCAAGAGAAAAAAACAAAGTCTGGGAAGAATTTAAATAATTACAAAGGAAGTGTAATTTACACAAACTTCAAATATAAAGCAAACAAGCTATGAGATTCTGTGCTGTCTTCTAAAATACCTAAACAGTTTCTGTTTCAAAAGGTCCATTTTTCAGAGAAGAGCTTCTGTTTTACAGACACAACTCAGGGAGTTTCGCTTACCGTAGATAAGGAGAAAAAGTGGGGTGGGGGGAAGAATCTCAGAGAAGACCTCTATTAGCTCAACACTCAGGCTAATCTGTTGCATGTGTGGTTTCTACACTAGCGAGCAACTGGTAAGAAACAACACTGCAGCTGAACGCGTAAGAGCTGTAAACTGTTCCCGAAGGTATGAGATAGCAAAATGACTTTGCCATATTCCCTCTCCAGCCTAGCATCAGGGCTCCGGCAGGAACACAGTCATCACGCCCCCAGGGCAGCGGCATGTCGATAGATAAGAACCCTCTGTTCCATCACTCTCCTTGAAATCGTCTGACCAGAAGCACACAGCAGCAGCTCAACCAGGACAAATTAGCCCCTCTTCTTTCTGTATATTTTCCCCCAACTGTTTGTGTTCCTTTGCCTGGTAGGTTCTGAATGACATGGTTAACTGTGACCATACAACTGGATGAACACACAAGTTGTCACCTACTTTTTTACATCCAACCTCCCCAAGTATGGATTTCTTGAGCTTACACTATTTACTTTTATTCTACAATGTTACAGTAACTATTTTGTTCATAAAAACACAAGAGGAACTTTTAGCATGATTTCAGTTAGTCCTTCGCTAAACCTATTAGTTAAAGTTTCATGCAGTACTCTGCTTTAAAGTATATAACACTAACATCATCAAACATACACAATAATTACACAAACATAGAGCAGTAACCGCATGATTTCTTAAATTACTTAATTACACGCCGGGAGATTTCCACTTCATTTTAAAAACCTGCTTCCCTTAGTATGCCACAGCTGAAAACTATGTATTTCGTTTCACTGGCAAACAAAAGGGCAAAACTACCTTCAGTGAAGCTTTTCCCCCCTTAGAAGCACAAAAAATAGAACAGTATTCCTCCAGACAAAATGAATTTTCCATTTCCAAACATCCTCTAGACGCGTATAAGAACTTTATCCCTGAAGTTCAACATGTATTTCCAATTAAAAGGCAAACCAACACTGTGCTAATCTAGTAACACACCCCCACTCCTAGGCATCATGGCCAACTACAGTCCCCTTTATATTAACTTCCCACCATGTGTAGTAAATGATTCACAACTCACGTGGTTTGGGGTAAAGGCAAATTCCTTCCTGAATTGCATATGAGAAAACATGGAAATTGGATGATGGCACAGCTTAAAAGGTTTTGTTTCAGATTCTATACCAGAAGAATATATGCGATGGTACAGTGGTGTGGAGCTTTTGTGTTGCCTAATAAGACAGCTCCCAGCAGTGCGCTTCCCATGTTTCACAGTGACATCTATTAGCCAGACCCGGGGAATCCCAACGTCACTCAGCTTTCTTCAGCACCACTCTCGGAGGACAGCTTCTGTCCACAGAGTGGTGCAATCGTAACAGGTCTCTGGTTCCCAAAGTGCACTGTTAAGATAAGGAAACGGCAGGCAAGCAATGCTCTTTCCTGTCATTAAAACAAAATCATGGTGTATTAATTAGCTGCAGGATATAAGGACCACAACTGCTAATCAGAAATTTAAATAACTGGCCATCACCAGATACAAATGTGAAAGAACTGACACACTTTGCTTCTCAGGCAGATGGAGCATGGCATGATGCTGAGTTTTGTAAAGATTCAATTAACCCAACTATCTCTTAGACAGATAAATAAAGACCCAGGAAAAAGCTATTATGCATATTAGAGTTTGTGATGTGTAATCATGTTAATTTATGGTTTGAGAAGAAACCCTGCTATGTTTTAGTGATTATATGGTAATCAGGAAATTATACAGATATTTAGAACCCAGAAATTATTTTATAAATGTAACGCTCCCTAGGAAATGTAATTAGATTATCAGCTAATTTCTCACACCTGATCATATAAAGGACACCTGGGAAGAATACTTTCAGCGGTAAATCCTCAAAGGTTTGAGAAACGACTGCTAAACGTATCTTCTGAAATTCTTCAGGGCCTACACCTGAAGCTCCGTAATTACGATCATCGGTCCGGATTCACTCAAATGCCAAAACACACTCCAAACCAAACCAAAATACTGTGGAAACAATAATTATTGAGATGATTTCACCTTAAAAAAAAACTTTATACTTCTCACATACACACAAGATACAGACTGTCTCTATCTGTTGGGCATTAAGTTCACCAAAACCTCTGCCACATTTAGAGGAATCTCAGTGCGCTACCCCTTCCTCGTCCTAGGCTCTCCATACATAATACACACAAGCCCCTGGTCATCTCCACACTCAGACTCCAAGGGAAGGGAAGGCGTTAAATAAAATCCTATGGACTCACCCTTCCCCCTTCATAGGAAAAGCCCCACAAAGGCGGCTCATAGTCAGCAGCTCCTAACCAAAGCCAAGTTCAATACTGCACTCAACGAGAAAGCAACCGGCCATTTCCATTCTACTTGGTGAATGAAACCCCAAGGGATTAAAAAGTTTCAGGCGGCCCCAACCGAGTACCAAACTTGGGCTTTCACCAATGGCAAAGCCTAGGAAACAGGAAACTGGAGAAGGCGCAGCCTGTGGAATCCAATTGGCGAAACCTCCTCCTCTGAGGTTCGCTTGGAGTCCACAACCCCGAAAACAATTCTCCACGCGGCGTCTGCCCCGCAGCCGTCGAACCCCAGAGCGCGCCCGCCTCGCCCCGCTCGCCACCTCCCCTCCCGGCCCGGTCGGAGCACGCCCCCGGGGGCGCGGGACTTACCGCACCGCTTGCACAGCACCCTGCTGACCTCCTTCTTGAGGTTTCTGCCGGTCTCGAGAGGGGGAAAAGATGCTCGGAAGGCGGCCGGCGCACGGCTGCTGCTGTTGGCATCGGGCTCCATGAAGAAGATGTACCTGCTGTCCTCCTTGAGTCTCCCGCAGGAGGGGAAAGCCGGGTGGCCCCAAGCGCCCAAGCGCACGGTGAGCAGCGAGTCCTTCTTCAAGCCCCCGGCTTTAACAGCCCACACCTGGTGCACCTTCACCAGATAGGATGCCTCCTCCCCAGGATCGCTGGCGCTGGGTCCCGGGGCCGTGGGCCAGGAGGGCACGGTCCCGTTGGCGGTGGGCAGCGGGTCCCGAGCGGGCCGTCCCAGCGGGCCGGGGCGGGCGGCTGGAGGCTGGCGCTCGCCTCCCCACGCCCCTGCCTCGCCCGCCGCCGCCTTCCTGTCGAGTGCCCCCTGCTGCCGCCGCGGCGGGTGCACCTTTCCCTCGATCACCACCGCGGCGCGCTGAGCCAGCTCCTGCACAGAGCCCACGCTGGGCGGGGACGGGTAGCACACCGAGGCCCCCGCGGGAGCCACCTCGTTGCGGGCGGCCGCCCCCGGCGCCAAGGCCGCGGTCCACAGCAGCAGAAGCAGCAGCGGCGGCAGCAGCGGCTGCGGCGAGCGGGCGGCGGGACCCGGGCGCGGGGACCCAGGGCCGGCACCTCCAGAGTGGCGCGGGGCGCGTCGCCATCTCATGGTGTGAGGTGCGAGCGGGCTCCGCGCTGACAGTTCGGACTCTGCCTCGCTCTCTCGCGCTGCCTCCCTTTTCCTCTCTCCTCCTGCCCCCGCCATACCACTCCTCCTCCCCCTCTTACCCTCCTCCTTTTATTTATTTATTGGAGGGGGCGGGGGGTGTAGGTGAGTTGTTTATGGGAGGAGGGGGAGGAGGAGGAGGAGGAGGAGGAAGAGGCAGGGAAGGAAGAGGTGGGTGGAACCACAGAAAGGAGAAGAGGTATAAGGACAAAAAAAAAATTAAAGCAAAATAGAAAATTAAAAAAAAAAAAGCCGCTGCCACCGCCTGGGTTGCTGGGAGTGACAGGTCCTCCTGGCGCCGCCGCCGCGCCCGAGCACTGCTGTCGGGGCTGCTGTCACAGCAGGAGGACGTGGAGGTGGAGGAGCTAGCTGCTCAGCGGGGAACAGTCCTTTGTGTGGCGATGCTGCGGCGGCTGCTGAGGCTGCGAGCGAGCGGCTGGGAGAGCGCCCTGGAGGCGGAGTTGCGTGCCTGGAAATCGCTGGGTGGCCGCGGCGGCGGCAGCGCCCTGCGCCTGGCCAGCCTGTTTACCTGCGCTGCGAACTCGCCCCGCGCTTGCCTTCCCCATGCTGATTCCGGACTTGGTCCTCCTGGGTCTCGCCTTCCCGGCGCGCCTCCTCCTCCCTCCGTGCCGCCCTGATTGCTGCAATGGGAGGCCGGGCGGCAACCAAGGCTGCAGTCCGAGTGGGCTGCGGAGATGTACTGGGGACTGAGAGGTGACGATTCAGTCATCAGGGACCTGTTAGCCGGCGCAGGACGCCCAAACGCTGGGGGTGACAAGGAAGGGGGGTAACACAAGGAGGTGCGGGTCCTCCCTTCAGAAAAGTTTTGGGTGAACTGGTTACTTGAGAGTCAAAAGGGAGCAACATGTTCACAGGGGACGAGCAGCAATTAAGACAACTTTAGATCACGCTGGCTCTCCTTCAAACGCGCGCGCGCACAGCGAACACTTCAGGTATGACGCCGCTCTCACTCCCGTCTTGTGTGACACTTCAGTCTGGACATCCCCTTGCCTTGCCTTCTCTTGAAATTCCTGGCCCACCATGATTTTGTGACGTATGGTACTGCTGACACGGGCATCGTCTGAATAAAATAGTTGCTCAATAAGGCCATTTTGTATAAAGTTTATGGCACTTTGTCAGCAAGTCGGTTTAAAAAATAAATAAATAATAATAATAATAACAACAACAACAAATGAAACGAAAGAAGTTTCTGCCGCTGCTGGAACAAAAGCTCCCAAACATGAGCAGATGTACTCGTAGGTTACATATTGTTCCGTAGGACTACCATACCTCTCACCCTAACTCTACTCCACCTCCAACCCTCCCCCTTTCCTACCTACCGTCTGGCAAAATTTAAGGAGCTGCTTTTAAAACGAGAATCCATCATCTTGCAGGGAGGTTCTTTTCAAGCAAGTACCACTGGACAGAAAGAGAACACATTTTTAGCATTTAAAGGAAAAATATTTCTCTTTTGCTCTTTTATGGTGAAAAAAAATATATTCAATGACCTAATAAAACTGAGTGGAGTTGTTATTCAATGGCCAATAGATCCACATTGTGGGGATTTAAGGTTTTAAAAGCACTCGAACTTTAAAATAACCTTTCATCTGGGGTTCTACAAGTCGCCTCTAGCAGTTTCTTGAAAGTATGTCACATAAGCTTTAGATGTCTCGCTCTCAAAGTGCAGCTTGGAGGGATGGGTCCTGATGCTCACTGTGTGTTTCTACACGTGGGGATTCCTATTTCTTATGCTCTGATGGAATGCTTTCAAAAAAAGATCACCATATAGCAGCATCATAATATAGGGTATGGCCTCCAGTATGTGTTCTCTTGAACGTTGGTCCTCCTAGTGATTTGTTGAAAGGAAGTGGTCAAATATCCAATCTTACTGGTGCCTTCACTTGTCTTTCACATGATGTCACATTCCTAACTCTTGACCTTTCTGGAGTTGCAACTCCAGCCTAGAACACTTTCTCCCTTCCTCTCCACCTTTCAGACATCGTATCAGTTATCAACTGCTGTATGCCAAATCACTCCAAAATTTGTTGACCGAAAACAATATCCATTCAATTTAGCACAGGATTCTGTGGGTTGGCCCCTTTGACTGGGCTGACCTGGTGGGGTTCTTCTGTATTCAGCGGGGCTCACGGATGGCTCTGCTGGGGCTGACTTGTCTCAGATGGTCTCAGCTGAGACAGCTCATCTCTTTAAGAATATTGTCTCTTTTCCTTCAGTAGGCTTAGCCGGGGGTTATTCGTGGCAGCTGGACATGTTCCAAGACAGTGGATAGAAGCACGCAAGGGATCTTAAGGCCTAGGTTCAGAGCTGGCACCTTATCATTGCCACTGTAAGAAGGCCAGCTCAAATTCGAGGAGTGGCAGAGCAGCCACTCTTAATGTGGGGAGCTGAAAACTTTCATTGCCAAGATGCAGACACAGAAAGGGGAAGCATTGAGGCCATTTCTGCAAACAGTCCATAACAGAGAGTAAGCATCCTCTGAGGTCCACCTACTCCCTGAAGCCCTCCCTTTTTTCAATACTAGACACTCAGAATCACCACTCCCCACAATGCACTCCTCCTGCCTTTGCCATCTGTATCATGCCTCCTTACTTTTGATCATATTATTTATTGAGCCCAAATATTTCAGTTTAACCCCAATCTCTCCAACCAGACTGTAAGCTTGTGAAAATGCAGGGGACATATTTTCAGTATGCCCTTGTTCTAACCCAGTTTGGGGCACACATTAAGCACTCAATGCATGTCGGCTGATTAATGATGGACTGATGCTCTCACCATAGGTAACCTCAACGCTGCCCAACACTGTTAGAGAGAGATGGAATTCCAGGCAATAAAAACAATAAAAAATTGTAAAGCACTGATTAAAGAGTCATTAAATACATGCATACCCCTTCTTAGTACTTTACAAAGCATTTTATCTATGATTAAACATAAACTGCTTCTTACTATTTTTTAATACCTTTTTCAATGTATTTTTTTAAATGCCTTTACCTTACTCCCACATTTTCTCCTACTCCTCTCTCAGCTAAGTGGTAAGGGGTAATTCTTGTGGATATTTTCTGTGCGAAGGTAGGCCTTCTTAGAACAGTTCAGTACTAAGAGCTATTTGCACACGTATTTCATTTTCAGTTCTTGTAGTGGGATCCTGATTTTCAAGGGCACCCATACATTAAAAGGATATTACCCTCTTTGTCCCTTTTGAATGAAAGGGGAATAGCATTTCTCATATAATTACCATGTGTTTAAGAGAAGGTATGAATAATTGTTCAGTGTGATTAAATACCCTTCAAAATAGAAACAATTTAATTAGTTCCCACCATTGTTTTAAAAAGACAAAAATAAAAAGACTCATTCTTGTAAACATTCTAAAAACAGGGTTCTTAAACGTTCATGTGTATCAGAATCCCGTTTGCATCACAAAGCACAGGTTGTAGGCCCCATCCCAGAGTTTCTGATGCAGTAGATCTGGGGTGGAGGCTGAAACATCTGCATTCTAACAAGGTTCCAAGTGACACTGATGCTGCTCCTGGTAGGGAGAGACGCTACTTTGAGAACCACTGCCAAAAACTTTAGATTTATAAACTTCAATATACACGACATTATAACACTATAAACGTGTAAACATACTTAGGCACTGATTTCAAATATTCCTTGCCTTCTCAATCATGAATTTTCCTCATTCCAGTTTTTAAAAGGAAATGTGGATGCCTCCTTAGCTATTAGAGGCTGATACTATTTAGCAGACTTATTCTGACTAGTTAAGGAGGCATGAGAGACCACCTAGTGACAGTAAAGGTGAGTGCTTCCTTGAGGATTGTCTAAGGGGTCAGATGGAAACAAAAGGGATCAGAGCAGTTGTCATTATGTTACCTGGGAACATTTTATCTGCTCAAGCAGGGAAGAAACAGACAAAACTATGCAGGTAAATTTTAAATACTATTTTTATTCATTTAAAAAGTCTGAAGAGGAAGTCCTCGGTGCAATGGCAACCTGAAAAGGCTTTCTCACCCCCAGCACTTATGCCTGATTAAATGCTTCTAAATCGTGGCTATTGAAGGGGCAACAGGACATCCACAGGGGCACTAATATCTACTTTATCATCATTGACCAATAGCATGCCGAGTGGATACCTCCAGCCATAAATCATGGAACAACTATTCACTTGGTCCTGGAGTCCTGAATTTGCAGTCTTGCCAAGAAGCCTCACTTGCTTAACAGCCTGTCTTAGAGCAGACACAGGATCCAGAACAATTTAGACACAATGAATTAACAATAAGCTGGGTGTGAGAGAAGAGAAAGTCAGAAGGACTGGTGAATTATAGACCCATAGAAGCCACCTATCACAAGCAATGTGGCAAAATGTCTCAGCTAAGGAGTAGCTGTAAAGTTAAGGAGACTTCATTAAATACCAACTGCAAATTGAGGCTTCAAGAACTGGGCCAACCCCCTTGAGTCACAGACAACGGGGGGCCCTGGTCACCTCCATCCACCCATCCATCCATCCATCGATCCATATAATTAAAAAGGTCAATACTATGTAGCATAAGGCACGATTAGAGGGCTCAAAGGCTCCTGCCAGGAAGAAACTTAGAACCTAAACAAAATAAGACAGAAAATCAAGAGCCATATGATTTCACTCGTGTGGGAAATAAAGCTGAACACAACAAATAAACAAAAAAAAAACTCATAGACACAGGCAACAGTATGGTGGTTACCAGAGGGAAAGGGGGTTGGGAGGAAGGGAGAAAAGGGTAAATTGGGTCAAACATATGGTGACAGAAGGAGATTTGACTTTGGATGGTGAACATACAATGCAATATACAAATGATGTATTATAGAATTGTACACTTGAAACCTATATAATTGTATTAACCAATGTCACCCCAATAAATTAATTTAAAAATTTTTAAAAGAACCTAGTGTCACTAATTTGCATACTTAGGTATGACATGAAATCCTGTAGATTTCACATATTTCAGCCAGCTGAGAGGGAGGAAGGAGAATGAAACCAAGAGGATTTTCTGATTGCTTATCTTTTTTATGATTCAAACATCTTTGAACTTTGTGGCAAGTATGGATGATCAAAAAGTCTCACTTAGGTTTACTTCCTTAATCCACCAACTAACAGCCCTTACCAGCCAACCAAGAGATGAACATTCACAGGACATTTGCATTAGGCAATAGATGTAAAGTTTAGGGACATAATCAGTATAGTGTCAGGTTCCAATTCTGCTATTTATCAGCCCTGTAACCCTAAGAAAATTTATGAGTTTTCTGGGCCCATTTTCTTATTTATTAAGTAAGCATAGTTCCCACTTCGTTTCACAGGATACTTGGCAAGAATTAGAATAGATTAATATATACAAAAATTCTTAAGAACCCCATCGTTACACAAAACACAAAGTGCATAAATGATATCATGCTCTCAAGAATCTTCCAACCCAGAAATGAAGACAACACATTTTTGAAATCACCTCTAAATTGGTCATATGTCTACTTAAATTTCTTTATTGTCAGAAGTCCATTATTTCCCAGGGATGATTTGTTCCATTATTAGACATATGAGGTCAGACAATTAAGTTGGAGAACTAATTCTAGAAAAAGTGCTACATACCTCATTGCTGAATATCACTGCAGTCACCTTCGAAGTACTCCTCTTGGGAAGCTATGTACCAATGCCCACATAGCCCACCCTTCAAAGAAATTGTGGAACTCTTTTTCTGGAATGGCCATCAGAGCTGTTGTCGTATTACCCTTCATGTCCTAAATGTCATCAAAATATCTTCCTTTCAACATTTCCTTTATCTTTGGGTAAAGAAAGAAATAATTGGGAACCAGATCAGGTGAGTAAGGAGGGTGTTCCAATACAGTTATTTGTTTACTAGCTAAAAACTCTCTCACCAACAGTGCCGTGTGAACTGATGCACTGTCGTGATGCAAGAACCATGAATTGTTTGCAAAAAGTTCAGGTCATTTAACTTTTCAGGTAGCCTTTTCAGCAGTTCCAAACAGTAAACTTGGTTAACTATTTGTCCAATTGGTACAAATTCATAATGACTAACACCTCTGATAGCAAAAAAGTTTAGCAACATTGTTGTGAGTTCATGAGCTTAATTGTCAGATCTTGTATATATACGAGGGTGCCAAAAAAATGTATACACATTTTAAGAAAGAAAAAAATGGTATTAAAATTGTAATACTCTACATATACCGATAACAAAAGATGAATACAAGTTACGTTTGACTTCTGCAATTACAAGAGGTGCTCAAAGTGGTTACCATCAGCATCCAGACACTTCTGATTACAGCAAACTACTGCTTGAGCAACGTTGACCAAAGTGTCCAATTGTATACATTTTTTTGGCATCCCCAGTATATAGAAAGGATTCCCACTATCGTGTTAACACATCCACTATATATATAGTGGATGTGTGTATATATATATATATATATATATATATATATATATATATATATATATAACATTATTGGAAATGATAGGGTACAGAATCTTAGCAACTTAGAGATGCTGAGTTCTCAGCACCTAGAATGCTAAATTCTCCATCACAAAGGTTTCTTCTTACAAAGGTAAGAGGTGTCAGCCACTAAGCAAGTGCTGAGCAGCTTCCCCTGCCTTTTCTTCTGAGAATATTGTTCCCCCACAAAAACAAGCAACAGCTTTCTACTTATTGTTTATTGAGTGTGTCATTTTTCCATAGCAAAAATCTTTCAGTGTGTAAGAAATAGGCCCAAGTTAGGACATGAAAGAGATAAAGGCTTTTCCATCATCTTGTTCTGGAATGTATTAGTTTGGTTCCCAACCTCTTGAATTCCCTGGGTGAAATCCAAAACTGCCACCCTCCCCCTACACAAAGGGAAAGGAGAGACCAAAGAAAGAGGTAGACCATTCAGATTGGTAGGTGGCAGGTTTACTAGGCAAGGGAAATTACATAAAAGACGGTGGTTTTTAACTCATTTCTTCAGTAGCCTCTGGAGAAAGGGCACATGAGAGTAAATGTTTTCACACTGTTCTTACACCTTACCGACAATCTGTCTTTACACTTCATTGACAGTTCGGCTGAGTATCAATTTCTAGGTTAGAAATTATTTTCCCTTAAAATGTAGAAGATATTTCTCCATTTTTCTTTCTTATTACTGTTTTTATGAAATCTGAAGTCATTCTAATTCCTGTTCCTTTTTATATTCCAATCTCAAGGGGAAATAATTATACATAAAATATGTGTATATATTTAATTTTAAAAAATAAAATAAAAATAAAAAATAAAAGTATATGTGTTACATCCTTTTCAGGGCTGCCTAGTATATCATTTATACTATAATTTATTTTATCAGTTTTCTATTTATGGATATTTAGGTTACTTACAGTTTTTGTGATATTGAGAACAAATGTATGATTAATAGCCTTATCTAAATCTTTGTGTAGATTCTCAATTATTTATTTACTAAGTATAAGTTGATCAGTAACTAAAACCATGAGCCATTCCCTCATCTTTAAAATGGAAATATTATTTGTTTCATAGACTGGTTTGGGGATTAAATTAAGTAAATCACTTAACACATAATGGTTAAAAATAACTGTTCATTTTCTCTCCACATTTATAAATAACCCCTCTCAAAGGCCAAATTACAGTCTGAGTTATGCATACTAGACTTTATTGAAAATCACTGAAAACAAAGTTCAGTTTTTAAACATTGTCATCACTTGAACTTTGTACTTTTTGCTCTTAGCTAGTTTCTGTTTTCAATTTTCTTGGATCTGGTTCTGATCTTAATACAGGTGAAAGTCCCATGGCTACACGGTCAACATATGAGTTTTAAAGTAGTTTTGCATTTTTGTAAAGTAAAACTAAACAAAATATATATTATGTGCTAGTTTATAGCCTCAAGAAATGGGTTTGTGTATAGATACACCTCACTTGTTTAAATCCAAAATAACTTTATCTAACTTAGTCACCAACTTTATTTACCACATTTAATACTGGACTACTTTTGGCTATTTCAAAACTGGAATTTATTCTCAAAAAATGAATATTTGCTATGATTGAGTACATAGAAAAGAATGAGATAAGCAGCACAGTTGGGTGGAAAGAACAATAAAAAGTGAATCTGAAAATGCTTCAAAATTCAACATGTTATTACCAACCATATGAACTAAAGAAACTCATATGCTCTCACTGAACCTATTTTTTCTTCCACAAAATAATGAAGCAGCCATCTGCCTTGTTAACTTTTAGAGCTGTTGTTAATACATGCTTTATGTAACAAAATACACAAAACCTGGACAGAGCTAGAAATACAAAGTTAATAAGATCATAGACCCTGACCCTCCCTAGGTGTCAGAATGAAAACAATATTATGTCTGTGAAAGTATTTAATTTTTTTTTCCACGCTCCCAGTAATGATGGCCACCCTAGAGTCATGGGATAATTCAGAACCCAATCTTAAGACTCTTTAGTAATTTTATGATTAATCACAGGAGTAGGCAATACAGCAGCATCTGCCCAGCCTAAAGGAGGAAGTTTCTAAAAATTACTAAGAACTGAACTTCCCAATGTATTGCAACAGCTTTCAAAACCCCCTTCTAACTCAGCTCTCCACTCCCCTATTACATCTCCTGTGTGACTCCCTAAAAATTCTTATAGTGTGTAAGGGTCTATCTGGAGGATGGGTCTGAAGATGTTCTCCTACCAGACCTCAAGTGTTATCTTGTGGTCTGGTGGGCCCCTGAGGCATGCACTGCTGGCCCCGGGACATGTGAAACCCTCCTCTGGGTCAGACTACAGGCTTGTTTACTGTTTATTACTAGAGTGTTCTCTGCATCCACCTGCATTAACAGTATAAAAGAGATTACAAAATCTCACATAGCAACCAAAGGAAAGGTAACGAATTCTGTTTAGCAAGCTAAACACTTGTTAAAATGTGAATGATGCTTTAATTTACCCAAAATATATACATTTTTCATGCTACTATTTAAAGGTAAATATCCACCAAGCTTAAAAAAAAAGAATTCTGTCTAACTATAACCTTTGTTTTGCGCAAAGGCAAACTATAAAACATGTTAAGAAATGTAGGATACTAAATGTTAAAGAGAGGGATAAATCCAAAAAAATAGAAGACGTTATTCCGGAGCCCTGAAAAGAAAAAGGAATGCAGGCTTTGAGATATGCCCTGCTAAACCTCAAAGGCATTTACCTATTTTAAGTCCTCTTCAATCCCATGAAAATGCAAAACACGGTAAATATATCATGAGCAAGACACACTACATACACAGCTATTACATTCCCCAGCCTTTTTTGGAGTCAGGTGTAGCCCTATGACTGAGTTGCTAGCCAATAGAATACAAGCAGAAGTTATGTGCATCACTTCAGGCCTGGTCCATGGGCATCCTTCTGGCTGTCTGGAAGAAATATAACCCCTGGCTGCTTCATCTTCTTGTGCCAAAGAAAATGGGAGTCTTCATTAACCTGGCTGAGTTACCCAATGGAAGAGAGACACTCTACTCATCTATTTACTTATCCAATACCATCACAAGAACAAGAAAGAAACTTCTATATTTTCTATAGAACATTTGGGAAGTTAGACTCCTCTAAATAATACATTTCAACAGCAATTCCTTAAAATTGAAAAAAAAAATAGAGCACATGTTTTGAAAATATTTTGAGTCAATAGTTTAGTGGTTACCAGAGGGTAAGGAGGGAGAGGGGCGGTAGAAGAGGGTAAAGGGGGTCAAATATACGGTGATGAAAGGAGAACTGACTCTGGGTGGTGAACACACAACATGACATATAGATTATGTATTACAGAATTGTACACTTGAAACCTATGTAACTTTACTAATCATTGTCACCCCAATAAACTTTAATTAAACAAGAAAGAAAAGAAAATATTTTTAGTCATACTGGTGTCACGAAGTGCTTGGGAGGACAGAGAATGATAGTTATGAGTGTGAACTTTGCAATCAGATAAGCCTGAATTTGAGTCCATGTTTACCACCACCTAGGTGTGTGGTACTGATCAAGTTTCTCTAAGCCTCAGTTTTGTTTTGTTTTTAATATACAATACCAGGATGGTAATAGGATCTATTTCATAATATTGCTGTTTATCACAGTGCCTGGCACATAATAAGTGCTCGAGAAAAGTCAGCTATCATCATTTTTAAAAATTAAACTGTAACAGTCATTAGTGCTTTTATGAAGTCATTTTGGCTTTCCTTCTAAAAAAGAGTAAGATTGCATTTCCCTTCCCATCCCTTAGGGTTATTTGTACCCATGTGATTTATTTTGCCCAAGGAAACATGAGTGGAAATGACATGTGTCATATCCAGGTGGAAGATTTGAGTCAGCGCGCATCTAAAATGCTATTCTTTTCTTTCTGCCACAGCAGTGGCAATGATCCAGCTAGTGTCTGCTCTGTCAGCTTGGGTCCTGCAGTGGGGAAAACACCAGCCAGCCCATGAGGTATATGTAGAATGGCCAAGAAATAAATTCTTATTGTTTTAAGCAACTAGAGATTTAGAGGGTTATTTATTACTAGCCCCTCTTGGCCTATACAAGAACGAATATTCATATGAGTCAGTTAGTTTTAAAAATGGTTTCACTCTTTAATAGCAACCTTTAATAATAATATATGACAATTGCAGAGAGCTCACAATATTCCAAGAACTGCTATGCCCTTCACACATCCACTCATCCATTTCTACAATAACCCATTGAGATACCTGTAATATTCTTATCCCCAGTTGATAGAGACAGAAAAGTTAAGTAGCTTGCCCAAGATTACATACCCAGTACATAGCAAAACCCAGCTTTAAACCAGCCCCTCTGAATCCTGAGGGTGCTCTTCACCTTGCATCTATCACTTCCTGAAGCGGATGCTGTGGTGCACCTTTCAGGCTCCTGCTGCAGGACCAAGGCTCTCATGTCATCAGATGTCAGAAGTGTTGACTATCAATGGGCAGCTCAGCACACAGCACACAGTGATTCCCTGGGGATCACCCTCAGGCAAAGAGAGCTGCCTCGCCCAAGTTAGGCTTCTTCCTGAAGGACTGTCAGAGACTGTTGCACCTGCATTTACATCCCAGTTGCAGTCCAACTTGTCCCTTTGGCCTTTCCTGCTTTCCTCACATTGTTCCCAAAGTATTCCCTAATAAACGTCTTTTCTGCAAATCTCAGAGTCTCATAGCATGTTTCCCAGGGAACCAGAACAACAATACGTAACTCCTTAGACTCATATATCCCTGCATGTGTACTGAAACAAACTACGCATTAACTCACTGCATAATTAATTGCCAAATGGCTGTCATAGACCGTGTGAGTTCAGGGAAAGTAAAGATCACTTGGCTGTCTGGAGGGGGTTGGAATGGTGAAACCTCTCACAAGCTAATGGAGATATAGAATCTTCTACCTTCTCTGTGCTTGAATTCAGTACACTTCATTTTTTATAAATGTCACCTGTATTTGTTTAGATCCAGAAAAAAGTCAAAAATAGAACCACATATTTTGTACGTAACAAATGATAGTTGGTCTGTATTATGACATTTGTTCATACTTATAAGTAGAAATTAGAAATTGTCTCAGGTTACATAACTCATAAGCTGGGATTCTTCATCTTTTTCTTGAAGACAGATGTCTCAAGAGACTGGAAGAAGGCATGTATCTTTATTGTACCAAATATTACATATTTCTGTGTTTTATTTATGCATAAGAATACTATTGAAAACTGATGTCTTAATTTAATTTTGATTTCTAAGAAATAATGAGTAGAACCTAAAATGTACTTCATAACCCAACGGTTCTCTTGCAGTCCTTAGCTTGCTTGACTCTACTTCCAATAAAATGATCCAAGTATTACTTCTAATGAATTTCTTTTACCACAATTGAGTATTTCTCCCAATTTAAGCTCTATCCCAGTAGCAGTGGTCTGTTTCCTCAAAACAGAAATACATGTTGTAAAACTTAAAATAAATAAATAGTTCATACAGGTAGTAACAAAACAGGTCAAATTATAAAACCAAAAGTGTCTAAATGGAAGATATAATTTAAGATAAACATTATTACCTCCTTTGCCTTGATATATGCATACCTTATGCATTATACACTCTGTTTACATAGCTTTACTACATATTGATGTAGATGAATGGCTAATTTTATGTAGAATTCATGAGAAACTAGATTACTATATTTTCTTCTTTATTGATTGTCTTAGGCTGGTCAGGATACTATAACAAATACCATGGACTGGGTGGCTTAAACAGCAGAAATTTATTTCTCACAGTTCTGAAGGCTGGAAGTCCAAGATCAGGGTGCCAGCATGGTTACGTTCTAGGGAGAGCTCTTTTCCTGGTTTGCAGATGGCTATCTTCTCCTTGGATCCTTACATGGTGGATAGAGAGAGAGAGAAAGCAAGCTCTTGTGTCTCTTCTAAAAAGGGCACTAATCCCATCATAGGCTCCACCCTCATGACTTAACTACCTCCCACAGGCCCCATCTCCAAATACCACCACATTGCTATTAGGGCTTCAACATATGAATTGGGGAAGGGGGACACAAATTTTTAGTCCTTAGGAGATATTTATTCTTATTCTTCACCTAACCAAAGAAATTTTAATTTAGCAATGAAACTATATGCAGCTGATATTGTCCATAGAATTTTAAAAGAGCTTAAATCAGAGTGGAGCTTGTGTTTACAAAACAGGTACAAAGCCCTTTGTGACCATCATTTCAAAATGTAAATAAGAATTATATTCCTTATTGGCTGCTTTAATTTTGTTGAATGTATATTAAATTACATTAATGCTTCAGTAGGGACATATATGTATATGCATTTGTATTATTACCCATTGAACAATTGCTTTCTTTTCCCAGAATTATAGATAGGAATAGAAAATATGCAGCCTGTAAATTAGGGTAGTATTTGAGAGCAACCCATTTGCATAACCAAGGAAAGAATAGGCAGAAAGAGTGGAAGTGTTAAATTATGGGATATTTTCAAATAAATACAGTCTTTGAAAAAATTGCAAGTGTCTGAGACAATTTAAACTAATCAAAGAACTACCATAATAGTGGCTCTTATGAGATTTGGTTTAATACCTAGAAAATAATTATCTAAAATTAGCATATCAATTATTTGCAAGTAAACAGTTGCTTTTCCTCCAGCTTAAGGATGTATAAAAATAATTTTTCACAAAAATAATTTATAAATCTCCCCCTCAGCAATCTTATTTTATGTATTAACTTGGATGTATTAAAGCAAAGTTTGCTGTATATTTCCCAAACAGGTGCTATGCTTTCCATTTAGCTAAGCCACAGCTCTGTTCATTTGTGGTATCAACTGCTAGACTTCCATCTCATCTTGGTTATCTGAAAGGCATACATTATGCTCTTTTATCCTATAAATGTTGCTTCTATCAAAATAAATTTTGTCATTAAAATGCTTAAGTACAAATATAAAAATATTTAATTTAAAACAAGATTTTAAATAACCATCTATCTAAATATAATAAGGTATTTTCCTTACTATATTTTACATTTTATGAATAATTACTTGATCCAATCCAGGACAGAGTAGCTCAAATGAAGTGTGGACTCCTAAGAAGAACATCTCAAAATTTGTCATTGACTTTCAACCAGGCACATTCACCAACAACAAACCCTGAGACAGAATAAGTGGAAGTAAAAATAATAATCATAACTAGAGTAAGTATTTTTGGTTAAGAGGATATATTAAAAGAAAAGTGATTTTTGTTTTCAAAGAGTTGCAAAATAGTTTCTTCTCAAAATAGTTATTAACAATATTAAACTTCATTAATTTTTTTCAAATGATTACAAATTCCCAATAAAAATGCACAAATCTTAACTACTTTATCACAGTAAATAGTAGATCACAAGTCAATAATCAGGCAGGTATATCTTTACATCATATAAATAACTTACTCTGTATAATTATAAAACAGGATGATATAGCAGATGGGTTCAGAACACAGGCTCTGGAGCCAGATTGTATGAGTTCTAATGTTGACTTCACCACTTCCTAGCTGTGTGACCATGGGTCCATTTATCTAACTCCCTGTGCCACAGGTTCTTCATTTAATAAATGGAGATGATCATAATCATACCTACCTCATACAATTATTATAAGGATTCAATGTATTAATACATATTAAGCAATTAGAACAGTGCTTAGCACATAGTAATTACTCAAAAAGCATTAGCTCTCCAGTTTTGCCAGTTAATTTTTTCACACTGAAGTTGACTTATATATTCCCCAAATTTTATATCCTAGTTTAGACACTCATGTAATCTATTATGTGTACATATGTTTTTTAAGCTTCCTACCATTGAAAAATGTGTATGTAACATCTGGACATCAAAAAAAAAATGAGGTGACTTTTTTAAAAGCTAGGTACTGTAAAGAATTGTGACCTACTTACTTTTGGTCTCTGAATAGCCTAGCCTTTTACACCTGAAGTTTAGAACATAAGAAATGCCACACTGTGTTGCAACCGCAGCTTCCGCAGCTTGTCATTCTCTCTTTGACAGTGGTAACTAGAAGAAGGCCCCATGGGTAATGCGGCTGCCCTCCATAGAAACAAACTAAAGCATTAAGGAATATATACCAACAACCTTGCACCCATCAAACATCTGTCATTCATTCATTAATTTATGCCAATCCTTCTTAAATCATGTTCCATTTTTAATCTATTCTATTGTAAAAGAATAGATTAAATAGGTATATTAAGCTATTGGTATAGATTAAGCTAAATAGGCATATTATTTTTTTAATATATTTACCCTGAAAACTACACTTTTAATAATTTAGTGGGGTTTTTTGTTCTAGAATCCCACAAATAAAAATGAAAATGATAAAAAGAGTGATATACACAGCATATGAGTTCAAACACATTCTAGATATTTTGAACTTAATTCCTCTGAATCTATTAAACGGCCTAAACACCAACACACAAACCTCTCAATTTAGTATAGATAACCAAATAAGTTTGACACAGATGTGAACCAAACTTCTTTCCCTCCCTCCCTTCTTTCCATCCATTTCCCTTTTTTCCCTCCTTCCTTTCTTCCTTTAGTCTTTATTTCTATGAATATTTATTAAATGCCTCTATATTCCAGACAGATTTACAGGTGCTAAGGATACCGATAAAATTATTTGCAATCATGGAGTATGCATGTTAGTAAATTTCATGTATTATTTATCTATTGCTTGCTATGCAACAATATTACCCCAAATTTAGTACCTTAAGAAAGCACATGTGTATCATCTCACAGGTTCTGTGGGTCAGAAGTGTGAGCACAGTTGAGCTGAGACTTTTGCGAGGCTGCAGTCAAGGTGTTGGTGAGATCTTCACTCTCATCTGAGGTTCAAGTCTGGAAGGACCTGCCTCCTAACTCATGTGATTGTTGACAGTATTCAGTTGCTTTGAGGCTGCTGGATGGAGGAGTTCAGTTTCTTACTGGCTGTTGGCGCAACATTGCTCTCAGTTTCTTGCCATGTGACCCTCTTCATGGGCAGCTTACAGCATGGCAGCTTGCTTCTGCAAAACCAGTGAGGGAGAGCAAGTATCCTCAGGGGATTACAATCTTATGTAACATGATCACATCCACATAATCATGTACATCCATTACTTTTGCCATATTCTATTGGTTAGAAGCAAGTCACAGTCACACCACCTCAAGGGGAAATGACTACATAAAGGCATAGATACTTGGAGGTGGGGATTATGGGGACACCACACAGTCTCTGCCACAGGGCAACTTCTGGCCTTCGATGACTCATGTTCTTTCCATGTGCAAAATACATTTACCCCATCCCAAGGTCCCTCAGAGTCCCATCCCATTACTGTCTCTGCACAAAGTTCAGAATCTCACCATCAGATCCAGGTGATGATGAGGCTCTTTAGGTTGCCCTGTCAACCCATAAAACTAAAGAGACAAGTTATTTGTGTCCCCCTCAACACACACCCAACATACTATAGTCAAACAGCATAAGAAAACATCAATAAAGATATATACATCCCTGTTTAGAAAAGGGGCATATAGAAGGTATGAAAAAGTCACCAGGGGACCGGCCAAGTGGCTCAGTTAGTAAGAGCTCGCTCAAGAGTGCGAGCTCTGAGCAACAGCAGTTCAAGTCCTGGCCCAAGCTGAGCAGCCGCTGAGCTGTCAACAGGTGGCAGGATGGCTGAGCTAAAAAAAAAAAAAATTTACCAGTCCATAACAATTCTGAAATTCATTCAGGCAAATGTTGAGACTTCCTTGACTAGATTTAGAGACCTGAGAAAATTCTTCATGGTTCTTGTTTATGCCCTCTGGGCACTTGGCTTTGCCCTCTGATACTATTTTGCAATGAGCTTGATCAAGAAACACTTAAAAAAAAAAGAAAGAAAGAAGAAATAAAAGATCACCTTGAATATAACAAATGTACCATGCATTTAATATTTTTTCTCCTAAAAGCTGAAAGTACTTCCTCAGATAGTATCAGATTACATTTCACTACAGCCATGGAAGAAAGGTATTGCCCTCTGAGTCCTATTTCCTTGTGTGTGTATGTGTGTGAAAATTAACAAATGTTTACAGCCAAGTATTTTTAACAGCCTGCTTCTTGCCTGTAGAATTTTGGGGATCCAACAGCCTCTTTCACTTTTTAATTTTTCTGCCCCTTTCACTCCAAGCTAGTTGTTTTTGCTAAAATAAGTTTCTCACATACTTTGTAGGTCTTCTGTGAATTTCACTGAAGTTCACTCCATTAGACAGAAAGACAATGCATTTAAGTATCCTGAAGGTCCACGATTTGATCTAAAACATTCATGAGGCACAACCCTAATCTCCTGAAAAGGCCCTTTGTGTAACTGAAAACGACTCTAGTCCTTTGATCTGAAGTTTTAACAAAAAGTCATGTTTTCCTCTAAGACCTTGCATTGATGATAGGGCTTGGAACCGTTTCTCAAACTTAGTGTCTTTTGCCTCTGGAGAAGCTGAGGATTTCCCAAATCACCAAGCCATGGTTCCATTTTGTTTAATAGTTCTTCCCTCAAATTATCTCCCTCCTCCTCCATTTTCCCAAGCAGGAAGAAACCAAGCAGCATATTCAACACTCTTCTTGAAAATTTCTTTAGCTAGCTAACTAAGTACATCTTAAACTTATAATTTGGGTTTTTTCCACATACTTGCAGGAAACAACTTTGCTAGGATTTCTGCCATTACATAATAAGGATTCCTCTTTCTCCAGCTTCCAATAATCTATCCCCCACTTCCTTTTGAACCCCATCAGCAGCATCCTTAAAGTCCAGATTTCTATGACCAATCTGTTGCAGGAAATTTAGGCTTTCTATATCAAGTGCCTCAAAAATTTTCCAGCCTTCACCTATTGTCCACTTCCAAAGTCACGCCTACATTTTTAGGTATTTGTTATGATATTACCCCACTCCTGGTACCCAAATCTGTATGAATCACCTACCTATTTATTACCACAAACTTAGTACATTAAAAAAATTATTATCTCATAGTTTCTGTAGGTCAGGAGTCTGAAAACAGCTCAGCTGGGTATCCTGCAAGGCTACAATCAAGGTGTCAGCCAGGGAGTCTCATCTGAAGTTTATATAGAGAAAGAGCCACTTACCCACATAGCTATTGGTGGTATTCAGTAGCTTGTGGGTTGCCAGACTACAGAACTATGTTTCTTGCCATGTAGACTTTTTACAATATATCAGCTTGCTTCTTCAAAGTTAACAAGACAGAGAGTAAGTCTACTCTAACAAGACAGGCATAACAGTCATGTAACGTAAGCACATGCATGTAAGCACATATATTCCATCACCTTTGCCATATTCTGTTGGTTAGAAACAAGTCACAGGGCATGCCCACACTCAAGGGTAGGAGACTTCGTACTCCCATGGTACAACCCTAGAATATGTCCTCCACATACCTGAACAAGGCTACCCTAAATGGATCAATAAGACTTTAACTAGAATCTACAACGGTCTGACAATTAAGCTCATGAACTCATTGCAACAATGTTGCTAAACTTTTTTGCTATCAGAGGGATTATTCATTATGAATTTGTACCAACTGGACAAACAGTCAACCAAGTTTACTATTTGGAAATGCTGAAAAGGCTGCATGAAAAAGTTAGATGACCTGAACTATCCACAAACAATTCATGGCTCTTGCATCATGACAATGCACCAGCTCACACAGCACTGTCTGTGAGAGAGTTTTTAGCTAGTAAACAAATAACTGTATTGGAACACCCTCCCTACTCACCTGATTAGGCTCCCAAAGACTTCTCTCTTTATCGAAGATAAAGGAAATATTTAAAGGAAGACATTTTGATGACATTCAGGACATCAAGGGTAATACAACAGCTCCGATGGCCATTCCAGAAAAAGAGTTCCAAAATTGCTTTGAAGGGTGGACTAGGCACTGACGTTGGTGTATAGCTTCCCAAGGGGAGTACTTCGAAGGTGACCATAGTGATATTCAGTAATGAGGTATATAGCAGTTTTATATATAGTTTTATATATAGTATATAGGATGAGTTCGCGAACTTGATTGTCAGACTTTGTCTCGAACTTTTCCATTTCTTCTCAACCCACATTTTAGAGGTTTGTATGTTATATAAAGTTTCTCAAATCAGTTTCCATGTTTGTGAAACAACCCTCCCTTACATATAAATCATTTTCACCTCAACATACAAATCAAGGAACATGACATGAGGAGTAGAAAATATAGTGATATTTTGGAAATTAAGAACTACCAAAAATTCACAGATTATAATTCAGAGATGTAAGCCCAATAAAAATAGGAAAGAAACTCACCAGGATGAAGTAGGTATAAAAAATTAGCTAAGGACATGAATATGCAAAAAAGCCCTATTGATTTTCCTTACTTTAAAATGAATTCAATTGAAGAGTAACTTCTTAAGTTTGGCAATAAGGATAAAGGTATTCTATATAGTTATCTTAGAAATGTGTTGTTTTTTTAAAAAATAAACTGTTTACTGTTAGTAAAATTGTAAATTATAAAATACGTGCTACAATAATGATGCCTATATACTTGTATTTTCCATATTTTATTATTCATATATTTTTATGCTGCCTGAGGGAAAAAGTTTAATTAAAAAATTTCCTGCAACAATTGAGATAATGCAGGTAACATCAAGTATAATTTAAATCTACACACCACTGCATTGAATAGAGATGACTTTAATGTAGTAGTTTGCTGTTAACTATTAAACTACATTGCTTCTCAGCATCCTTTTTAATGATAAAAATATTAAACATCATGGGATAAATTTTGCTTGTTTGGTTTTAAAGCATTATTTGCCAACCTTAAGCAATAACTCTATCCCATGCACTATTCTAGTTGCTTTACATGTATCAGCTCGTTTAATCCTCATAACAACTAAATAAAGGACATGCTATTTAATTGCCATTTCCCAGATGAGGTAATCATGTACCAAGAGATTAAGGAACCTGCTGATAAGAGGTAGAGCTTGAATTCAAACCCAGACATCTCATTTCAAAGTCCACGCTCTTAACCATGACATAGCTGCCTCTCTTAATGGTGTTGTGTAAGAATTTATTAATATTTGACTTACACTAGGAAGATGAAAAATGTTCTAAATATTTATTTTTGTGTTGTCAATTTAGTTTCTAATGAATGGGTGGACCAGGGAACAACTGTAGTAATTTCTTTAAATAAGCCAGAGAAACAGTAGCAAGTATTAGGCACTTTAGTTGCAGAGATTGATAAAAAAATCAATAAATCTTCTAAACTGAGGTTCATAAGTGGCAGTCCTAGAGGAGATTTTACTAAGGAAAAAATAATGCCTAAGATGAGTTTGCTCTTGGGAGGTGGAGAGAATCCTACTACAAAAGAAAAAAAAAAGATAATTACTTAAGAACTTTTAATACCGAAACTTAATTTAGAGAGTCTCAATGAAATAGATGATCAAAGCATTACATTTTTAAAAATAGCATTTTAAATGATATTTCTTAAAATGGGGTTATATTATTTTAATTTTACTCACAATAAACTGGAAATTTTCTTTAATCTTGTTATGTGGATTTTCCATCAACAACTTCAACAAAAAAATAAACACAAGATTACATGGAGGCAATGGCAATGACTGCTTATATGATCTAGCAAATACCACAGGTCGTTTTACCTCAGGCTATCATGGATATACTCTGTATTCTGCTACAATAAGTATTCTCTTTGTGCCTTGATTTCTCAGTCTTCTTATAGCAACAAGATTGTTTCAAAAACCTACAACATGCTCAGTATGAATTTTAAACACCTTGTAAGAAGGCCACTTTCTATGCGTAAAGAATTCTACCTGTCTGCATACATAACCCCCTAAATATGAAAAGGAAAGAAGGAAGAAAAAAGGAAAGCAAGAAAGCAATCCAGCAGTTTCTATCTCTTATAAGGCACTAATTGTCAACTTGACAATGTAATAAATTATCACTTCAGAGCTACTGAGGGTAACATAATTACAGAAATATTTTTGCAAGGTATCTTGTAACTACCCAGAACGGTGAAACAAGAAAGCCAAATGAGTATGAACGTCATTTAAATTGAATGTCCCCAAGGCTCTTTCATAGAATCCCCAATTGCTTTAGGTTCCAGTCCTCCCTTATTCCACCTATTATGATAATAAAGGGCAGTGTCCTAATATTGCTGAAAAGAGCTGAATGGGGCTATGCAAGGGAAGTAAAGTCTCCCTTTAAATCACTGGCCCTGCTTCATTCATGGTTGCTCCTCACAGTCTAGCCTTCTGTGGCTGCTACCCACTTCCTTACCATTTTGCCTCGCCTTGGACATCACCCCCTTCCTTTCCACTCAAAATTTAAAAAAAAAGAAATTTTAAATTTTCTTTATGTATAAAAAATTTAAGTGAATATTTAATGATAAAAAACAAGTCACTATAATAACATAGAACAGGAAATAACCTTAAATTTTATGTCAGACATTACTGTTCCAAAAAATTCACCTCAAGTCCTGACCAGAGGAAATCTCTTACTAATAAATCCATTTGTATTTAGATTTTGCTTCTATTGGGCTAGGACCTTCCTCTCGTGAGAACATTATTCTCTTTTTACCAATTCCAGTGACAACCAAAAAAAGAGCACACGTTTTTAAAATGTGCTTTCCTTTAAATTGTCAAAGATCAAATCCATAGTCATGCCTCAATCCACCATCAATTTCTGCAGATAGAATAGTAGACAGTACAAAGTAGTGGGCTCACATATTAAAATTTATTTTCCTTCCCCTTCAAAACACATGCAAGTTATATGGATCTTTTTTTCTTTAATTAGGTATAGAAATGAGAGGATTTCAGAGCAACCCTCCAGAGGCACACTTGTGTTCACGTGCTTGCAAGTATCCTATAGTGGGGAAAAAAATCTTCCTTCTAGAGAAAAAAAGCACTGGATTTGGGAAAAGATAGATGTGGGTTGAAATCCTGACTTTGTTACTTGGTAGTTATTTGGACTTGTTCAAACTCCTAATATCATTGAATCTCAGGCCTAATAACACCTCCTTCACTTATTGTTTTGAGAATTACAACAGATAATAATATATAAGTGATTTTCCTAAGGGATTTGAGCAATGAATATTAGTTGTTCCCCCTTTTCTCCTGGGGGAAAATGAGGAACCCATAGATGTCTGTGATTCCTTCACTCATTTTTCTTCCATTGACATTTTATTTGGTAATATCTAAGGAAGAAACTTCAGCTTTTAGGAGAAAAAGTTTTAAATGGTGGCACATTTGTATTATTTTCAAGGAGATCTTCCTTTCTTCCTTATTTTTTTCTCAGAGTGTTACTTTTTAAAGCCCACTGCAAAATAGCATCAGGAATTTCTTAGTAATCCTAAACCTTGCCTTTGAAAACACTATGCCTCATTTAACAGGAGAGGTATCAATTTCAAAACACCCGAAATTCATAAATATGTATAAATATGAATCCAAAAAAATTTTTAATGTATGATCACCAAACTAGAACCTATTTTTGGTATTCATTTATGCCAAACTACTATATCCCACCAGCCAAGTATGAATTGGGACATTCTTCCGAAACATCTACAGAAAGCATACTGACAACTCACGGCCTGTAAGGCAATGCAGTGAAGCTGAAAAGACCTATTGGCTTAGTTCTGGGCTGTGCTTTGCCAAGAGAAGCTGCTGTAGAGACTGTTCTTGTGGATTTTTTAAATCCTTTACACTTTATCGTGGCCAGAAATTAAGATCTAAATGTGCCAATTGAAATGGTCCAAATATTCTGAAAAATTCAGTAAATAAAATACAAACCTTAAAGGTTCACAGATGTTTAATATCAAATATAAAATAAGTGTGACTGACACTAATATTTTTAGTTGGACAAAGAATTCTATTTAAAACTTCAATAGGGGACCAGTTATATAAATTATAATGCATGCACGTAAAGGAATATTTTGCAGCAATTAAAAAGGGAGTTATAAATACAGAAGCTAATAGAGAAGTATCTTCAAAGTTAGAGAAAAAAAGCAAGTGCAAAATAGTGGATGTAATACTCTCATATAAATTTTCCAAAAGTTAGGTATATAAAGTGAAAGGGATAATTTTATAATGTTTAAATTTTGGCTTGTGTCAATATTTTTAAATAAAATAAACATTCATCAAAATTGAACTATTGTAGTTACAGACATTATTACATCGTAAATCAAATGGGATGTTTTCATGCTGGAAACTAAGAGTAATAAATAGTTGGATAATTTGTGAAAATCGATTCAGTAATTCTCAAAAACAATTTATATAATTAACATAAAGTAGAGCCCTTTTAGAACTGACCAAAAAAGGAAAGAAGTATCAAGAGCTTAGATTTATATTACATAACTCTTATCATTATCACCAACCAAATTACCCAGGGAAAACATTCAAAATTTGTACTTCAGTATACATACTCAATATTTTCCAGAAGTTAAAATCTTCAATATTTTCAGTGCTTTTATAATTCAAATAAAATTTTCCAAAACAAATTTAAACGGAGGAGAAAGGACCCTTTTTCTACCACTAGAAACAGTGGACAATTATCAGTAAAAAGTTTAAAGATCTTTAGAAAAGAGCTACTGACAATTAACACGGAACAATTGTAAGTCAAGATAATTGATAATTGATTACAGAAAGCTTTAAGACTTCCACGTTCATTGTCATTATCTCCTTTAGATTACATCCTTCATTTATTTATTTATTCATTCACGTTCAACAAAAAGTAAAGAAAGTACAGCATCTGACTTATAGTTAAAGAGAAAATAAACACGTATATCTAAACTTAAGCCAGAGAATGAGGGTGAGGTCAAAAAAATTTTAAAGAATAAGAGAATTGCTTCGACATCTAGTCAAAAAGGGACCAGATTTACCCTCCAACCTCCAACTAGAAATAACAAAAACAAAACAGACAAAATATATATAACAATGATTTTCAAAATACTAGACATCAGTCACTGAAGGACAGTGATCCCCAAGGAAAGAAACAAACTAGGTAATCCATATCATTGTCCCAGATATATTGCCTTGAGAGAATTTCCAGGCCACTGAATAAGGGGAGAAACTCAAGCAGAGCTTGGTGGGCAACCTGGGTAAAGATGGAGCTGAGAATCTGGAAATACTAATGTGGCTAAAGTTTGCAGGAAAGAGTATTATAGAAGAAAATGCTGAATGGAGAGAGAACCCCAGAATTCTGTAGAGGGTCCTCCTTGAGTACTAATCACTACATACTTAGAAGGAAACTACCTGAATCCAAAGAAAGAGCCATCCAAATGGATTAGAGGAAATAGAGCCCATCATGTACATAGTGCTGGAATACTTCCTGTTACCACAAACCAGCCTTGGTAGCTTCATAACTCATGGAGCATTGGGCAGAGTTCACAGAGGGATTTTGCCTCATTGGTGAAAAATAAATAGCCCTAGACTAAATGTTATGCTTTTCCTGTAATACATATCTCAAAAGCAAAATACAAAAATACCAGACCGTTTTCAAGTAATTTAACAGAATCCCACAACAAAGCTCAAGAATACCTTGATAAGAATATAAAAATACCCAGTCCCCAATGACATAAAATCACAATGTCTAACATCCGATCAAAGATTACCAGTTCTTCAAAGAAGCAGGAAAATATGAATCATGATTTAAAAAACATCATTCAAGTTTCACCCAGAACTGGCTCAGATATTAGTTTTAACAGACAAGAACATTAAAGCAGGTATTATCACTGAGTTTCACATGTACCAAAAGTTAAGTAGAGAAACAGAAGATATAAAAATAACCCAAATCAAACATCTAGATAAAAATACAGTGTTTGAGAAGTAATAAAAACTAGATGGGATTCACAATATATCAGACACTGCAAAATAAAAAAATTAGTGAACTTAATACATCACAATATCGAAAATGAAAGAAACAGTGAAAAAAATCACTTAAGAAATAAAAACAGTAGTTAGTGAGCTGTAGGACAACTTCAAGTGGCCTAATATGCATGTAATTGAAATCTCTAAAAGAGCGAAGAGAGAGGGCAGGACACAAAAAATAATGACTAATGTACCACTTCTTCTTGATCCAATCATCTATTGAAGAACACTTTGGTTGTTTCCATGTCTTGGCCACCATGAATAATACTTCATTGAACATAGAGGTATATGGATAAATATTTTCAAATTTTGTGGTACATATATACAATGGAATATTACTCAGCCATAAGAAAAGATGAAATACTGCCATTTGTGACAACATGGATGGATCTTGAGATTATCATGCTAAGCGAAATAAGTCATATGGAAAAAGTTGAGAACCATATGACTTCACTCATATGTGGCATGTAAAACTGAAAGCAACAAATGAATGAGACAAACAGAAAAATCATAGACACAGACAACAGTTTAGTGGTTACCAGAGGAGAAGAGGGGAGAGAGGTAGTAACATCAAATATATGGTGATGGAAGGAAAACTGACTGTGAGTGATGAACACAGAGTACAATATATAGATGATGTATTATAGAATTGTACACTTGAAACCTATATAATGTTACTAACCAATGTCACCCCAATAAATTTAAAGAAGATATAAATAAATAAATAAATAAACAAACAAATAATAAACAAATAAATAAACAAACAGACACAAACAGGTTAAAAGTAAAAGGATGGAAAAGTATATACACTAATAAAAAAATGCTGGAGTGTCTATATGACTGGAAGACAAACTATATTTTAGTGAAAAGAAGATTACCAGGAATAAAGAGGGTCAGTTTACTACTTCATGAAGACATCACAATCCTAAAGGTTTTTGCATGTAATAACAGCTTCAAAATACATGAGAAAAAACTGATAGAACTGTAAGGATTGAAATAGACAAATCCAACTACAGGTGGTACTCTTCTATAAATTGATAGAAAAAGTAAGTAGAAAATCAGTAAGGATATAAAAGACTTCAACAACACCATCAACCAACTTGCCCTAACTGAAATAGATAAAACACTCAGCACCCAACTACAGCAGAATATGTATTACATTCTTCTCGACTGCACATGGAGTATTCACCAAAATAAAACCAGTCTGGGTTAAATTCCAATAAATTTGAAAGGATTCAAATTATACAAATAAACTTCTCTGATAACATAAAATTAAAAATAAATAGTGGAAAGATATTTGTAAAATTCTCAAATATTTGGAGTGTAAATTACATATTTCTTTTTTTTCCCTTTTTTTAAATAAGATTTTACTAGGGAATTGGGGAAGGGGAACAGCCAAGTTGTTGTCCTTCAATCTTAGTTGTGGAAGGTACAGCTAGCTCAGCTCCAAGTCCGATTGCTATCTGGCTGCCCGTCAGCAGCTCACTGCTGCTCAGCTCAAGGTGCTGTGTTCAGTCTTAGTTGGGAGTGGGCATAGCCCACCATCCCATGGGGGAGTCCAACTGGCAACCTTGTTGTTAGGAGCATGTGCTCTCAGCAGCTGAGCCATCCTGCCACGTGTTGCTGCTCAGCAGCAGTTCATCTTGGGCACAGATCACTGGCCCATGTGGGAATCAAACCGGCGACCCTGTTGCTCAGAGCTCACGCTCTTACCCAACTGAGCCACTTGGCTGGCCCTAACATATTTCTAAATAACCTATTAGTTAAAGAATAAAAAGTTTTAAGTAAAAACTGTTTTTAACTGAATAAAAATACAAACACAACATATAAAAAAATTTGGAATGGCACTAAAGCAATAATTAGGGGGAAAATTATACCACTAAACAGCTATATTAGAAGAGAAGAAAGGGCTAAAATTAAACTCAGTTTTCACCTTAAAAAACTAGAAAAAGAGGAATTTAAATGTAAAGTAAATAGAGAAATAGAAATAATACAAATAACAGCAGAAATCAATGATATAAAAAACATATAAACAATAAAATAAAGAAAAATCAATGAAAGCAAAAGATGATTCCTTGAGAAAATCAATAAAACTCTAGCCAGATTTATCAAGAAAAGAAGATAAACATTGCAAATGTCAGAGATGAGAAACATGATCTCACTAGAGAGTCTAAATACAGTAAAAGGAGAGTAAAGGAATATTATGAATAACTGTATGCAGAGAAATTTGACAATGTTGATGAAGTGGACGAATTCCACATAAATCTCATTCAAGAAAAATAACCTGAATAGCCTTAACTTGGTCTGAAGACTCGATGTTGTGTAGATGTCTATCCTCCCCAAATTCAACATTTATAAATTTATACATTTACTGAACTTCCAATAAAAATTCCAGCAGGTCACTTTTTAACTAACAAGCTGTTTCTAAAATTCATATAAAAATGCAAAGAACCTAGACTATCCAAAACAATTTTGAAAAGAAAAACAAAATTGAAATACTAACCCTACATGATTTTGATTTCAAAATATATTATTATGCTACAATCAAGGCCAGCTTCAGTATCTCACAAGGCCCCACTCTTAGAAGGGTCCTGTGCTTGGTGTAATGCTCCACTGTCACTGCCTTGAAATTCTCAATAAGTTTTGAACAAAGGGACCCACATTTTCATTTTATACTGGACCCCTCAAATTATGTAGCTGACCCTGGCTATAGGAATCAAGATAGTGTGGTATTAGTGTAAACAAAAAGAATTGGGTCATTAGGTCAGTACAGAGTCCAGAAGTAAACCCACACACACAACTGAATGCTGACAAAGGTACAAATGCAAATCAGTGAGGAAAGGGTAGTCTTTTTAACAAAGAATGCTAGCAAAATTGGATGTTCATATGCAAAAAATTGAACTTTGATCCAACTTCACCCCATATACAAAATTAAAACAAATAAAAATAACCAGAGGTCTAATGCAAACCTTAAAACTTGGAAGGAGAGCTGACTCTTGGTGGTGAACAATGTGATATATAGATGACGTATTACAGAATTCTACACCTGAAACCTATGTAACTTTACTATACATTGTCACCCCAATAAACTTTAAGTTTTTTAAAAAACTTAAAATTATAAAACTTTAAGAGAAAACTTCAGAGAAAAATCTGTGACCTTGAGTCAGGCAAAGTTTCTTAGCAACATACAAGAAACATGACCTATAAAAATAAAAACATTGATAAAAGAATACTTTGTGAGGGCTGGCCGAGTGACTCAGTTGGTTAAGAGCTCACTCAAGAGTGCGAGCTCTAAGCAACAGCAGTTCAAGTCCTGCCCGAGCTGAGCTGCTGCTGAGCTGCCAACAGGTGGCACGATGACTCAGCCAAAAATATAAAAATAAAATAATAATAATAATAATACTTTGTGAAAACTAAAAACTTCTGCTTTTTGAAAAAAAGAAAAAATGAATGAGAAGACAAGCCAGAAACTGGGAGAAAGTATTTTAAAAGCATGAATTTGATCAAGAATTTATATCTTTATATACAAAGAACTCTCAAAACTTAATATGAAAACACAACCCAATTAAAAATTGGCAAAATATTTGAATGAAAAATTCTCTAAAGAAAATACATGTATGTCAAGTAAATACATGAACAGATACTCAGTATCATTAGTGAGTAGGGAAATGCAAATTAAAACCACTGAATGGCTAAAATTAAAAAGACCAATTAAACCAAGTGTTGGTGAAGTGTGGAGGATTTGGAACTTTCATACTCTGGTGGTAATGTAAGATGCTACAACCATTTTGGAAAATATAGCCACAGTTTCTTAAAAAGTTTAGCATATGCCTACTATATGTTCTAGCCATTTCGTTTCCGGGTATTTGCTCAAGGGAACAGGAAAAGCTTATGTCCATACAGAGACTTGAACAACAATCTTCACTGCAGCTTTATTCATAACATCCCCAAGTTGGAAAGAACCCAAGTATTCATCAAGTTATGAATATAAGTCAAATTGAGATACAGCCATATAATAAAATACCACTCTGTAATAAAAAGGAATAAAAAGGAATAAATTACTAATATATGCAACATGGATGAATCTTCAAAGCATTATGAGAAGTTAAAAAAAAATTGGCCACAAAAGCCTAATATAAAATCCTAGAAAGGGCAAACTATAATTATAGAAAACAAAACAGTAGCTGGCAGGGTCTAGGATGTGGTGAGATAGTAATTGAAAGGGGACATGAAGGAACTTTTTGGGGGTGTCAGAAATGTTCTATATCATAATTTTGGTGGTGGTTGCATGACTATACACATTTGTCAAAAATTCACCAAATTTACATTTCAAATTGGCTGGTTTCATTTTAAGTAAATTACATCTCAATGAAGCTGATATTTTTTTTAATTAGTATTAGAATGCTTCCCCCAAGAGATGATGCTATTGATTCACTAGAAAAACACAAGTAAATTTTCTTCAACTATGTGCCTGAAAGGTTGTCTTAATAAGCTGACCTGATATATGGTCAGAAGAAAAAAAAGCCAAGCAAGAAGTAATACACAGATTCCAGAATATCATTTGGCAGTCTCACCTGGTTTTCTGATTACATTTTAAACTATATGTTACACAAAACAAAAACAGTATCAATACTCTTTAATTACTATCCTTCCACAGTTGGTTTCTGTCTATGGGCATGTGGAAGATGTCTCTGCAAATCATTACTAATGACCTTGACAAGGCTACTGTCCTCCCTCGAGAGTCCTTCAGACCCAGGGGATGGCCTGCTATTCTGCATACCTTAGAACCTGGACATTTAGTACCTTTCAGAGAAAACAGTTTTGTTTGATAAACTCTGTGTAACTAGAATTTCAAACCTGTAAATCTGTGGTTGGGGGGGGGGTGGAAATGAGGGAACATGTTCCTTAATGTTATCTTATAGCACCTCCTGGTGTTTAGATACTGAAGGTTTAAATTTTGCATCACCAGGTCTTTATTTTTCCCTACAACTAGAGACATTAGAATGATTCTTTATTGTGAAAAGACTACGCAACAAATGAATTCACAAATTATTTACAAAGAAATAAACTGAGGGATTCTTGGTTTGAATCTGCTACTTTTCTTCCAAAACAAAAATAATGCCTACATACCAGATAGTCCAAACTTTAGAAAACATAGCCAGAGATAGATACACTGAAATTTTTTTTAAGTTTGTTTTTAGCTATCCAGCCACTCTGAACCCCACATAGAATGCTTTTCACTGAAAGAACTGAGCATTGCATAGAAACTAACAAATATGGTAATGTGGTCTTGTCATCATTACAGACCCCAAAAAGAGATGAGGGCCTGTCTCATTAAAGTCATTGCGTGGCCAGGTGCCAAAATTTCAAGTGTTTTGTAATGATTTCATTCTTTTAGCTGGCACAATGAACCACCAAAGCACAGCCTCCTCCAGCCTGGGCTCTGCCACAAAATGGGGTGAAAATAATCCCCAGGTCCGAAAGCGGTTAGGAAGATGGGCAGGACAGCTGTCCCATGCTTCGATAATTAACCAGTGAGAATAGATGCTAACCCTGCTTCTGCTATGGAAGCTGGCTTCTGCAGCAGCTGGACCCTTTATCTCAGTCAGGTTCTGAGCAGTTATTAGAATGGAGAAGGGTCAGGACCCATTTCATCAGTAGGTAGGTTATGATTTGTTGAGGCTGAAAAGATGGTTTGCATGGCACATGTAGCCATGCTTACTTGATGAGGAGGAGCTAAATTGAATGCTGCTTCTCTCATGACTACACACTGATCATTCCATTTTCCCTAGACTTCTGTTAAGGTAATCAGCCAAAGCAGGAAATAGGAAAGAAAAAAAAAAAAAAACCACGCTCAGCACATTTTACTGCATCTCAGTGACTCTAAAATACTAATCTGAAGATGAGGGGATTGGAGAGATGAAAGTTAAAATGTGCTGAGGTTATCTGGGGATATCATTTTTTCTTGCTAGCCCTCACCCCAATTCCATAGGTAATCCAGAGAGTCAGGTAGAGGTTCTATCTCCCATATGGATGCTGAACAGCCAGATCAAGACGGGGAGGGGAAGCATTTATCGTTAAGTTACATTAAAAAAACAACAACAATATCGCTGATTTCTCTCTAATGTCATCCATCTGTAACTAATGGGTAGAAAGTCTTGGTATAAACACAATGATAAGCTTGAAATTTGAAAATTAATACATTGGTTAGTTAAAATGATTCTTCTACATAACTCTTTTCTTTTTCAGTTTATGCTTTTTGTGTATTATTAAAATACTTTTTTACTCTACTGGAGAAAATCAGCAGGTGCTTTTTAATTATTCAAACTCCTCTAGAAACCAAATTACTTAATGTAATTACATTTGGAATTACAAATGTAATTACATTTTAAAAGTGCTAATAAAAGCCATTTACAGGGCCAGCCAAGTGGTGCCTTGGTTAAGAGTTGGCTTGGAACGCCACCTCTGAGCAGCAACCCCGGTTCAGATCCCACATGAGGGCCAGTGATGCTGCGCCTTCTACAGCTAAGATGGTGAACAATAGCTCAACCTGGAGCTGGGCTGCCGTGAGTTGCAGGCGATGGCATAGGCTGCAGTGGGCTCCCATGAGCTACGGTGACCTGCCGTGAGCCACTGTGAGCAGCCGTTCAATGGCCGGCAACCGATCTGCCTCACCTGGGAAGAGCGCAATGATCAAAACAATAACATGGGCCAGTGAAGCGATGTCCTCCACAACTAGACTGAAAAACCAAAGGACAGCAACTTGTCTGTTCCCTTTTTCCGATTCCCCAACGCTGTTCCTTCCCCCAATTCCCCAATAAAAATCTTAAAAAAATAAAAAAATTGTACCGTTTATTTTAGAGGTAAAATGCACTGTTTTCAACTATGTAAATTTTAGCCATGAAAATTCATTTTGTTTTGCTGCAGTTTCACCCAACTGCACAGATAATAAAGGTTCCCCATGTCATTTCTGGTACAAGAAATAGGGGAAGAATTTGTTCTTAGTGGAGTAAAAGAACATCTTAGAACTGAAACAAAACAGATGCAAATACCAAACATAAATAGCCGAGCAGGGCATGAAAGAATGCACAACTACTACTATGAAAGAGAGAAAAGTAAAAATAAACAATACAATTTACATATTTTTAAGCAACTTCATTTGCTTTTTAAAAGCCAGAATCTTACAAAGCTGCTTTTCCAATTATCCCCTGACTTTGAATAAAAGAGGATGTGTTTTGGATGGAAAATTTAAGTGCAGCTGTTTTGATATGAAAACCTCCACAATTTCATACTTGAGCCAACCAGTAAAGTACCCAGAAACCTTTTACAACTTCAGAAAAAGCCTCAAGCTAGCATTTATGCCCGCCTTGATATGCAAAGGCTGCACTTGGCGGGGTTTTGACTCCGGGGGAATTATTCTGAAAGGAGCCAAGTTAGGGAGGTATAAGCACACAGACTTGTAACACAGCAAAAAGATTTGCTTTCCTGGTGCAATGAAAAAGCAGCTGCATATTTCTCATGGCCCCCAATTATGATCTATGTGTATCAACAAAGCACACAAATTCTGCTTTTTATATTAGTGTCCCTACAAATGACAAGAAAATCTTGTTTCAAGCAGCTAAAACAAGGCAGAAAGTAGAGCTCTCATGGTGAAAACAGCTCACACATTAAAAAAATTTTCACTTTTATTTATTTACTTTTTATTGAAGTATAATTGGCATATAATGTTATACTAATTTCATGCGTAAGCATAGTGATTTGAAATTTGTATGCATTGTGAAATGATCATCATAGTACAATATTATTGACAGTACTCCCCATGCTGTACATTACATCCTTGTGACATATTTATTTTATAGTTGGAAGTTTGTACCTCTTGATCCCCTTTGCCCATTTCTTTACCACCCCTCCCCCCGCCCACCACAAATCTGTTCTCTGAATCTGTGAGTCTGGGTTTGATTTTGTTTTGTTTGTTTATTTTGTTTTTTAGATTTCACATGTAAGTGAGATCATGCAGAGATGACTGAAGATAAACTGACCTTCAGAACACATGCTTTTTTCAAAAATAGTTTGCTTTTTAATATGAACTTTGTAGAGCTTATCATAAATTGAACCATTTATTTTTTTAAATTTAGCCCCTTTCTCATTGAGAATTGTTTCTAATTAAACAATTGAACTGATCTATTATCCTTTTTATGTTTCCTTTAAGACTGAAATTTACTCATCTCAATCAGTTTTTTATTTTATTTTTATAAATATAAAGTAGTCCCCCCTTATTCACAGGGCATATATTCCAAGACCCCCAGTGGATGCCTGACACTGCAGATAGTACCAAACCCTGTATATACTATGATTTTTTTCTATACATAGAGGCCTAGGATAAAGTTTAATTTATAAGTTACACACAGTAAGAGATTAACAACTAAAAACGGTAAAATAGAACAATAAACTGTGATAAAAGTTATTTGAATGTGGTCTCTCTCTTTCTGTCAAAATATCTTAATGAACTGTATGCACCTTTTCACGTAAAGGCAGCACTTGATGGCTTCTCTATGACACGTCGGAATTACCAGCATCACTACTCTTGTGCTTTGAAGCCATTATTAAGTAAACTAAGGGTGACTTGAACATAAGCATTTGTATACTGCAACAGCCGATCTGATAACCAATAAGGTTACTAAGTGACTGATGGGTGGGAAGCATCTACCGTGGGGAGACGCTGGACAAAGGGATGAGGCACATCTACAGCGTGACTGTGAGAGTGTTTAACACATTATTCAGAACAAGGCACTCTTTAAAATTTATCAGTTGTTTATTTCTGGGATTTTCTCATTTAATATTTTCGGACCTTGGTTGACCAAGGGTAGCTGAAACCACGTAAAGAGAAACCACGGATAAGAAGGAACTAATGTGTTTATTTCTCCATCTGTTCTGATATTGGCCAATTAGAGAGGCTCTTTGACTCTCTCTAAATTATCTTTAACAAATGATATACATGACTCTCATCACACTTCATTGAAGCTATATGAGAATGTCCTGGTCATAATTGTTTGAAAGTCTCAGTCACAGACATCAGCCTCAGACACTGGTCCTCAAACCAATGCCCGTCCATGACAAAACTCACATTGCTCTTTCCCGAAATGAAAACAACACAAAACAACAACAACAAAATGTAACTAAGGGGCAGAAACACAGGTTTTTATAATGCTAAATTTATTCAATCTGGGGAACTGTCCTTAATTCTGAGAGCATGTCTTTCAATTCTTTTATGGTTAAAATTCTTTTTTGAAATTAAAGTGATTGTAAACGGTAATTGTTTGTAAGGGCCCTATTATACATTTCAAAATTCTGTGAACTTCTGCTGGCACATAAAATTTTAAAATCTAAACTAATCTAAAACAAGCAGTTTCTTTACTCTCTAGGATGTCAGTAACAAAGTAACAACTAATAAGTGGTGTCAGATGTCTGCCATGGCCAAGTAAGGAAACCTCCTGAGTAGCCTTCAGATAGGAATTGCTTGAACTGACAACACACAACTCAATATTCTATGCTAATTAGTTTTTCTATCTTAAAACTTTGTTCAAATGGCTCAATATAATCACCCATTATTTTTGTCTCCAAAGCCTTCTATTTACTATTTGTTTGCTCATCAAACTTTTATAATAAATTATAGATATTGCAAAGATAAATTTCATCCCAAACCAATATCTACCAGTGGAGTTAGAAGAAATGAATTCAGCTGGCCTGGCCCAGCTTGGTTCAGGCAGAAAGACCTCAGTTTCCTCAGGTAATCACTTGTCCGCATAGCAGTCCTTCTACTATTACAGGGTGACATGGAGTCGCTCATCTCTTTCTTATACCTCAGAATCCTCTCCCTTTAAATGGAGGCTTCACAAATAACCCTGAGCCCCCCAAGAGGATGTACACTGAGGTTTACTTTATAAAATTGCAGCAATTGTTTTGATAGCATTTTAATTCTAAGTTTCAGGTCAACGCATGTGATTTAAATGAAAAATAACTACGTTTAGGGATGACATTCCACAGGTGGAAGCCAGCTTAGTATTATGATGATTATTGGTAGCAGGATCATGGGGGAATATGAAAACTATTGACCAGTGACAATTAACTTAAGTTTCTCCATAATCTACACTTTATGCTGATATAATTGATGTACTTATATATAAGCCTTTACTGTATCTGCGAAGCCAAAAACACAACAGGAAAAACTTACATCATCAGTATTTTACTACATTTGTGGCTATTTCTTTGTTTGCTTTTGCCTCATGAGATAGCATTTGAGCTTTTGGATCCAAATGTTACACATTCACTAGCTGGACTTCCTATGTTCTGCCATTCTCTTAGTAACCTCCATTAATCTATATTCCTCAAGGGGCTCGAAGACCATTAGATCCTTTAAATAGGAGAGTTACTCTTTTATGAGCTTCACAGAGAATACACATTGAATTTCTATACACAGATTGGAGAAAGATGTTGATTTAAAACAGGTGAATATGTAAGTTGTTTGGGTTTCTTTAATGCTGTGATATGATTATCAGTATATCCCAAAACAGCAGCATCTAGACTTTTTCTTTCTCAAAACTGCCTACTTAAGAGCCATAGCTTCATTCTGTATTACTAGAAAAGAGTAGATAACACAGGGTAAAGAAACATACAGCCATGGATATAGTAAGGTGAATATACCTAACATTATATCTGAGGAAATGTCCATTTTTAAAGTACTTTCATGAATACTGGCTAAAAATAGGATTTTGAAAAGTTTGATTCTTCATGTATATTCTTCATGTATATTCATGTATATACAATCACTCTAAATATTAAATAAGAATGCCAAAATATTCTAAAACAGGTTGCAAGAATAACTTCCTAATCAGTGGTGAGACCAAGAGGTGTTTTGCAGAGGTTTTTGCTACTTCTCTCCCTCTGCATCAAATCTAAGTAAAAATCATATCTTGCTATGCAAATGCAACTTCAAAACAAGTACCTAAGCCATCTCTAGTCATGTTGCCTTTCCTATGCTTCCCATAGGAGAAACACAACTGTTTTTAAACTGTTTTAAAAATGGGCGGAAGATTGGAACCAAAGAAGATACACAGATGAAAATAAGCATATAAAAAGATGTTCAACATCATATGTCATCAAGGAAATGCAAATTAAAACAATGAGATACCACAACATACCTATTAGAGTGACTAAAATCCAAAAATAAACATACAAAAAATTGACATTACCAATTGCTGACAAAGATGTGGAATAACAGTAAAGCTTATTCTTTGCTGGTGGCAAAGCAAAATGATACAGCCACTTTGCAAGGCACTTTGACACATTCTTACAAAGCTGAACCAAATCTTACCATGTGATCTAGCAATTTTACTACTAGGTGTTTACTCAACTGATTTGAAAACATATATCTCCAAAAAATCTGCATGCAAATGTTTATAGGAGCTTTATTCATAATTGCCAAAAACTGGAAGCAACAAAGATGTCCTTCAACAGGTAAAGGAATAAACAAACCATGATACATCTATTTAATAGAATACTATTCAGGAATAAAAAAGAAAAGAGTTAGAAAGAAAGCCACGCAAAACCATGGATGCATCTTAAATGCTTATTGCTAAGTGTAAGAAGACAATCTGAAAAGGCTACATATGTATGATCCCATGCACATAACATCCTAGAAAAATGAAAACTATACAAACAGTAAACAGATGAGGGGTTTAGGGGAAGGAGAAGATTAAATAGATGAAGCACAGAGCCTTTTTAGGGCAGTGATGCTATTCTCTATGGTACTATAAGGAGAGATATATGATGCTATGCATTTTTTAAACCCCAAAGAGCTTTACAGCACAAAGAGTGAACTTTACTATATGCAAATTTTAAAAATTATTTAGGAGTCCAGGAGACCCCAGTATGGAATGCACAATACAACAGAGAATCTAGTTGTATTACAAAGATCTGGTACAAGCTCACTGATAAGAAAGAAAGAGGTGCCAACCTACGCAATTTGGAAATAAATGAAGTCCATCAGAATATACAGAAACACTATACTCCAGTTGATAAAATTATTTTTTATCATCTGGTGGTACAGGTTAGGAATTTGGAAGAATTGTTTTATATATATAAATTAGGAGGTTACAGGTCAACAAGAGAAAAAGGCTAGACTAAGTCACATAGTGATGGATTAGACTTGGAGACATCAGTATGAACTAATGTTTTACCTGCATTTAGCCGCAGATAGTTACATGTAGAAATATTTGCAGATATATCTCTATAGAAAGGTAGGACTCACACATATTGCCTTGCTCTGTCAGCTGAAAAGGCCTAGAAGCAAAGATATACCAGTAGCAATGACCATACCTTGTGTCCAGATCTTGGGTTCTAATATAATTCTCCAATAAAAGGAACCATAGCTTCTTGAAAATGATTGGTTCTAGGGCTGGTACAGGAAATATACAGGATGAGCCCAGAGTGTCTTATAGTGCCAGAAAGTTAGGAAGGACTAAAACAAACACACAAAAACCCACAAACGAGTACAATGATGGAGCTACGTGAAGGAAGACAGAAAGCATCTGAAAGAGCTCTAATGTTTTGATCTAGAACAATTTGAGCCACAAAATAAATAGTTTCGAATTACAATCCAAAGCATATCTATAATTATATACTGATATAAATAAATGATTAAATAAATGGGGAAGAGACAAATCTCTCATGCAGGAATTCCAAATAATTTATATAGACAGTCTGCTCTCAAACAGAGAGCATAACTCCCCCTACTTCTCAAGTGTTGGCTTTCCATAGTGACTTTCCAAAGGGTATAATGTGAAAAGGGAGGGGAGTAAATTAACAGTGGAGAAACCCTCCCAACACTATCACAGCCGGGTGGTCAAGGTTAATATCAGTGGTGCTAAGTCCTGTTAATAGTATGTACACTTCCTCCCAAATTCCATATTCCCAATCTAGTCATGAGAAAAACATATAACAAATCCCAAAGGAATGACATTCTACAAAATACCTGACCAGAACTCCTCAAAACTATCAAGCTTACCAAAAACCAAGGAAAGTCTGAGAAACTGCCACAAGGAACTTAAGAAGAAATAACAACTACACGTAATGTGGCTTCCTGGATGAACTCTTAAAATAGAAAAGGGGGGGCCAGCCGAGTGGCGCAATGGTTAAGA
>NW_017731423.1:903370-913337 GCF_001890085.2 Hipposideros armiger | reverse complement strand
AGCCCCTGTGGCAGTGGGTTGCCATGAGCTATCGTATATAGTCAGCAGCCAGCGTGAGCGGCCAGCAGCCACAGTGAGCAGCCGTCCAGAAGCCAGTGACTGATCTGCCTTCCCCGGGAAGAGCGCAATGATGGTGTCAACTTGGGCCAGTGAAGCAACGTCCTCCACAACTAGACTGAAGAACAAAAGGAGAGCAACTTGTCTGTTCCCCTTCCCCCAATTCCCCAGCACTGCTCCCATCCACACAATTCCCCAATAAAAATCTTTAAAAAATAAATAAATAAATAAATAAATAAATAAAATAGAAAAGGGGCATTAAATAAAAACTAAGGATATCTAAGTAAATTATGGACTTTAGCTAATAATAATATATAAATATTGGTTAATTATTCATAATCAATGTACCACACTAATGTAAGATATTAATAATAAGGGAAACTAACTGTATTTGAGCCATTGTCAAGGGCTGGGGCAGGTAACCCTTCCTATGATGGAAGGGCACTGTAAAGTTTGGTGACAAAAGGCATGAATACAAAGAAGATGAGGAATACTAATCTCTTTTCAATATGGTATGTGCCTTGATTTACATGTTTCCCTCCCATCTCTTTTATTTTATCTTTGAAATTTACTTGATGAAGGTTGTTTTTTTCTATAAAGATTTTCACAGTCTGGGTTTTGCTGATTGAATTACAGAGTAGTTCAACTTACCTTCTGGCTCCTTGATTACCTGTAAATTGGACGCAGGATCCAGGTGCTGGATCAGAAGCAGGTTTCTCCTTTTGATATGATTCTAGACAGTGGTGCATTCTTTCAGCAGAAGGCACATAATGTCTAGTTGTCTCTCTTTGGGAGATGTTAGCAGCCACTGATGCTCAATACCTAGATCTTAAAGGGTTGCACAATGGTGTCATTCTTTGTTTTATTTTTAACTTTAAAACTTTCTAAAGATCAACTTTATTGAGGTATAATTACATTAAGTAACATGTAATAAAAATCATCAATTTTAAATTACAGAGAAAAAAATCAATGTTAAATTACAGAAAAAAGTCTGCAAAATATAAATGCATAGTTGTAATAGTTTCTTGATTTTCTGCTATCCTTTATGCAAATGAAAGCATTGTATATACTCTCATTCTTTCCCCTTTATTCACAAAGAATAAAATAATGACTGTAAGTGTTCAAGGTATTGACAAAACTGGAAAAAATGTATCCCTTTTCCTGTTCATTGGCATCGCTGTTAATCCTCACATATGTGAGTGACCTTAATCTTCAGACTGAAATATGTATGTCTAGATTTCTTTGACATGTATATCTCATCATAGTTTGCAAAACCTTTTTAAACTTGTTTTCTCATTTGGTAAAAATAACCACATCATAAGAAAGCAGAGTAGATATTATTAATCCCATGAGTTATATCGAATTTGGATACCGGGGTGCCAGGGAAAGGAGAATAATAAAGGAAATAGCCATGGAAATGAAATAAACATGCACATGTATGACATTCTGGCAAAGCTGATAATCTCAGATAGAAGTTATCAATATCAGTTTGCAAAAAGCATTCAGTTTTCTAAGACGTGAAAAGGGTCACATAGCTAGAGCCAATAAAGATATGTGAAAGCCTATTCACAAACAGCAACAAACTCTCCATGAAAATCAAATGGAGAAATAGGAAAAGAAGATGAGCTAAATTTATTTTCCCAAGTCAGACTTGTACTTTTTTCAAAGCTGTATCTGCATTAGCAGAGAAGAGAAAGAACACGGACTCTTGAGGAAGAAAGACCTGGTTTTAAGTCTCAATTCCACTACGTACCTATGTGACATTGGGTGACTTGCAAGCCTCTGTGCTGTAATTACCCCATTTGAATAATGAGGAAATAATGTCTATTTCCTAAAACTGTACAAGAGGCAAAATGAAATAATACATGGAATATTCTGGGACAAATATACTTTCTAATGAAAGCTCAGCACCTATAACACTGTGTGGGGTCACCAGGGCCTAATATCATTAAAGTCCTTGGGAGCATTTTCTCTCAATAGCTCAGAAACTGCTCCTGAGAAGAAAAAAAAAACAAAAAACCTTATAGTTTTATTCAAGTTCAATAACTTGATTAGCAAAAACAAAATGACAAATGGGTTACGCAACCAGTCTATTGTTATAAAAACTGACATTGGAGGGCCGGCTGAGTGGCTCAGTCGGTTAGGAGCTCGCTCAAGAGTTTGAGCTCTGAGCAACAGTGGTTCAATGCCTGGCCCGAGCTGAGTTGCTGCTGAGCTGCCAAAAGGTGGCAGGATGGCTCAGCTAAAAAAACAAAAAAACAAAACTGACATTCGATATGATTCAGAAAAACTGATCCAAAATAAAGGAGAAAAAATTCTTTGTCATTAAAAGAAGTGGTTCCTCCTTTCTGCCAATGTTTTTCTTAGGTTCTTCTCCCAACAGTAGTACTCCAATGATCACTCTGATACACAGTTTGTTCCCTTTGATTATCAAACATTATTCATATAAGTTACACAATAGGGATTCTTATTATTAAATTTATATAATTATATATTTTCTTTATATTTATTATATATTTTCTATAAATGAATACCAATTGCAAAACTCATAATTTTTACTTCAGGGACTCAAAACTGCTTCTCTCAAAAATATAACATTAAGCAGAAAAGCAAATTGCCAAATGACACAGAGGGTATAATGCCATTTGCATAAATTTTTAAAGTATAAAAAAATACTATTTAGTGCTTTACTTTTCATATTATATACACACACACACATATATATGTATATGTATATATATATATATACACATACAGACACACAGAGGGTGCCAAAATAATGTACACACATTTTAAGCAAGGAAAAAACTGTATTAAAATTATGCTGATGGTAACCACTTTGAGCACCTCTTGTAATTGCAGAAGTCAAATGTGACTTGTATTCATCTTTTGTTATCAATATATATTGAGCATTACCATTTTAATAGTTATTTCCTTTTTTCAAAGTGTATATACCTTTTTTTGGCACTGTGTGTGTGTGTGTGTGTGTGTGTGTGTGTGTGTGTGTGTTTTGTGGGCTTCTTATATGTGGCTTTTATGATGCTGAAGTAGTTTCCTTTTATTCCTAGTTTTTTAAGCATCTTTAATCATGAAAAGCATGTTAAATTATATCTGTTTTTTCTGCATCAGTTGAGATGATCATGTGATTTTTTTCTTTATTCTATTAATGTGGTATGTTACATTGATCAAATTTTGTATGTTAAACATATGTTTTACATATTCTTAGATTCCAGGAATAAACCCCATTAGGTCATGGATATAATCCTTTTAACGTGCTATTCAACTCTGGTTTCCTTATACTTTGTTAAGGGTTTTTGCACCAATATTCATCAGGGTTATTGGTCTATAGTTTTCTTTTGTTGTGTTTATCTGGTTTTGGTATCAAGGTAAGGCTGACCTCAGAGAATGAATTTGGAAGTGTTCCCTCTTCTTTAGTTTTTTGGAAGAGTTTGAGAACGTTTGGTGTTAATTCTTTAAATGTTTGGTAAAATGCACCAATGAAGCTATATGGTTTCTGGACTTTTCTCTGCTGGGAGGTTTTTGATTACTGATTACCTATTAGTTTTATATAATACATCAGTTTAAGTTTTCTATTTCCTCATTATTCAGTCTTGTTAGGTTGTATGTTTGTAGGAATTTATTTCACCTAGTTCATCCAATTTGTTGATGTACAATAGCTCATAGTATTGTCTTATTTCTGTAAAACTGGTTATAATATCCCTACTTTCACTTCTGATTTTTATTATTTGAGTCTTTTGTCTTTTATCGTTAATAAATCTAGCTAAATTTGCCAATTTTGTTGATCTTTTGGAAGAAACAACTCTTGATTTCATTGATTTTCTCTATTATTTTCCTATTCTCTATTTTATTTATCTTTGCTCAAATCTTTATTATTTCCTTCCATCTGCTAACTTGTGTTTAATTTGTTCTTTTTCTGTTTTCTGAAGGTGTAAATTCAGGTTACTGACGAACTTTTTTTAAATGTAAACATTTACAGCTATAAACTTCCCTCTTAACACTGCTGTTGTTGTATCCCATAAGTTTTGGTATGTTGTGTTTTCATTTTCAGTTTTCTCAAGACATTTTCTGATTTCTTCTGTAATTTCTTTTTTGACTTACTGATTATTTAAGATTATAGTGTTTAATTTTTATATATTTGTGGATTTTCCACTTTTCTTCTGCTGTTTATTTCTAGTTTCATCCCTGTGTGATCATAAAAGAAGCTTTGAATGATTTTTAATCTTTTAAAATTTATTAAGACTTCTTTCGTGGCCCAACATTAGGTCTATCCTGGAGATTTTTCTGTATGCACTTGAAAAAAAAAAGTGTATTTTGTTGTTTTGGGTGGGTGTTCTGTATATATCTGTTAGGTCCAGTTGGCATATACTGCTGTTCAAATTTAGGTCCAATTGGTATATACTGCTGTTCAAGTCTTCTGTTTTCTTATTGATTTTCTGTCTGGTTGCTCAGACAGTGGGCATTGAAGTTCACTACTATAATTGCAGACCTGTCAATTTCTCCCTTTAATTCTGTTTATTTTTACTACCTATATTTAGAAGCTCTGATGTTGGTGTATCTATGTTTATAATTGTTATATCTCTTTGGTGAGTTAATTTTATCATTATATAATGTCCTTCTTTGTCTCTTGTGAGAATTTTTTGTTTAAAGTATATTTTGTCTGATATTAGTATAGCCATCGATGCTCTATTTTGGTTACTGTTTGCTTGGAATATCTTTTTCCATATTTTAACTTTCTACCTATGTGTATCTTTAGATCTAAAGTGAGCCTCTTGTAGATAGCAGACTGTTGGATTCTTTCCCCCCCCCCTTCTATCAATCTATCCTTTCTCCCCAACCTGAGATTTTGATTGGGAAATTTAATCCATTTACACTTAAAGTAATTACTGATGGAGAAGTACTAATTTTTGCCATTTTCTTATTTGTTTCTTTTCCATATCTTTTTTTATATTAAAGTTTATTGGGGTGACAATGGTTAGTAAAGTTACATAGGTTTCAAATGTACAATTCTGTAATATATCTTCTATATATCACATCGTGTGTTCACCATCCAGAGTCAGTTCTCCTTCTGTCATCATATATTTGATTCCTTTTACCCTCATCTACCACCCCCCTCCTCCCTTACCCTCTTTTAACCACTAAACTATTGTCTGTGTCTATGAGCTTTTGTTTCTTTATTTGTTTGTCTTCTTCCTTTGTTGCGTTCAGTTTTATACACCACATATCAGTGAAAGCATATGGTTCTCAACTTTTTCTGGCTGTGGACAAAAAGGAACCCTCATAAACTGTTGGTGGGAATGTAGATTGGTGCAGCCACTATAGAAGGCAGTGCAGAGGTTCCTCAAAAAATTAAGAATAGAATTACCATATGACCTAGCAAATCCATCTCCTGAGTATACACCCAAAAAGTCTGAAAATATTTATCTGTAAAGATATATGTGCTTCAATGGTCATTGCAGCTTTATTTATGGTGGCCAAAACATGAAAACAACAAAAGTGCCCTTCAATAGATGATTGAATAAAGAAGATGTGGTATATATACACAATGGAATACTATTCTGCCATAAGAAAAGATGAAATACTGCCATTTGCAACAACATGAATAGAACTTGAGATTATTATGCTAAGCAAAATAAATCACACAGAAAAATTTGTTATCTGTATGTCTTATAGCTATCTTGTCCCTCATTTCCTCCCTTACTGCCTTCTTTTGTGTTTACTTAATATTTTATAATGACATGTTTTGATTCCCTTCTCATTTCCTTTTGTGTTATATATATATATATATATATATATATATATATATATATATATATATATGTTCTTTATGATTACCATGGGATTACATATAATATTGCAAAGTTATAGCAATCTTTTTTAAACTGATAAAAACTTAACTTCAATTGCATATAAAAACTCTACTCCTCTCCTGCTTTGTCTCCCCACTTTGTTATTGATGTCACAAGTTACACATTTATATATATTGTGTATTTATATATATTGTATATATATATATATATGTATTGTATGTTATATATATATATATATATATATACAGATTTATAATAACTATTTTTATGTTTTTGGCTTTTAAATTTTACAAAGCAATAAATGTGTTGTTTGAATCAAAATTATAATAGGTTTTTATATTTGTTCATGCATTTACCTTTATGGGAGAATTTTATATTTTTGTATGGTTTGGAATTACTATCTATTGTTCTTTTGTTTCAACTTGAAGGAATCCCTTTAGCATTTCTTTTAGAAAAGTCTAGTCATGATAACTCCCTTGGTTTTTGTTTATCTGGAAATGTCTTAATTTCTCCCTCATTTTTGAAGGACAGTTTTGCCAGACATATGTAGAATTCTCAGTTGACAGGGTTTTGGTTTTTTTTCTTTTAGTAATTTAAATATATCATCCCATGGCCTTCTACCCTGCAGGGTTTCTGCTGAGAGTTATGCTGAAAATCTTATTGAGGATATCTTGTATGTGATGAGATGCTTTTTTCTTACTGCTTTTAGGATTATCTCTTTGATTTTTCTCTACACAGTTGTATGATATTGTGTCTCAGGGTGGGTCTCTTTTGGATTTCTTCTTGGAGTTCATTTAACTTCTTGTATTGTATGTTCCTGCCTTTCCTCAAATTTGGGAATATTTTAGCCACCACAGTTTTTCAAATAAGCATTCTAATCCTCTCTCTCTGTGTTCTCTGGGACTCTCATAATGAATATGTTGATCCACTTGATGGTATCCCATAAGTCCTTAGGCTCTGTTCACTTTTCTTTCTATTATTTTTATTTTTATTAGTTTCAGGTGTAGAAAACAGTGCAATAGTTATACCTTTCATCCCTCACAAAGTGACAACACTCCTCCCCCAATCCACCATCCCCCCACCCCCGACATCATTCATATCTATTACAATTCCATTGACTCCGCTCCCCACACTATACTCCACATCCTGTGACTATATATATATATATATTAAATTATAGTTGACATACAATATTATTCAATGTCAGCTTCAGGTGTACAGTGCAGTGGTCAAGCTTCTACACCATCCATGAAGTGGTCTCCCTAACAAGACATGTGAACATCTGACACCCTACAAAATATTTACAACATTATTAATTATATTCCCTGAACTGTCTTTCATATCCCTGTGGCAATATCATAGTTACCAATGTATGCTGTCTAATCCCTTACCCTTATCCCTCATCCCCACCCCACTCCCACCTAACAACCATCAGTTTTTCCTCTGTATCTCTGAGACTATTTCTGTTTACTTTGTTCATTTATTCAGTCCTTTAGATTCCACATATAAGTGAGATCATATGTTTTTTTTCTTTCTCTGACTGATTTATTTCGCTTAACGTAATGTTCTTTAGGTCCATCCATATCGTTGCAAATGGTAAAACTTCATTCTTTTTATTGCTGAGTAAATTTATACTTCATTGTATAAATGTACCATAGCTTCTTAATGCAGTCATGTAACAATGGACATTTCAGTTGTTTCCAAGTCTTGGCTATTGTAAACAGTGCTGCAATAAACATAGGGGTGCATATATTTTTTTCAAATTAGCATCTTGGGTTTCTCTGGATAGATACCTAAGTGTGGAATTGCTGACTCATAAGGTAGTTTCATTTTAAGTTTTTTGAGATACCTCCATACTGATTTCCATAATGGCTGCACCAATCTGCAGACCCACCAACAGTGGACCAGGGTGTCCTTTTCCCCACAACCTCACCAGCACTTGTTTGTTGATTTATTGATGATAGCCATTCTAACCGGAGAGAGGTGGTTGGTATCTCATTTCAGTTTTCTCTGTTCACTTTTCTTCATTCTTTCCTCTTTTTGGTCTTCAGATTTGATAATTTTAAAATATCTTTCAGTTCATTGATTCCCTTTTTTGTCTATTTAAATCTCCTGTTGAAACCCTCTAGTAAAATTTTCAATTTAGTTATTGAATTTTTCAGCTCAAAAATTTTTGTTTGGCTTTTCTTAAAATTATTTCTGTTTGTCGGTATTCTCATTTTTCATATATCATTTTTCTGATTTCCTTTAGTTCTCTGTGCTCTTCCTTTATCTTACTGAGCAAATTTAAGACAGTTTTTAAATTTTTGTCAAGACTGAAGCTTGTGTTTTTCTAGGGTCAGTTTCTGAATACTTATTTTGTTCATTTGAATGGGCCATGTTTCACTATTTCTCTGTATGCCTTATGGCTTTTTGTTGTATATTGGGCATTTGAAAGACTATCCAGCTTACCCTGTTTTTGGAGACTGGCTCTGTACAGGGAAGCACTTCCAAAAAAAAAAAAATCCTGGTGTTAAGGCTTAAATTTTTCTCAGGCTTTTTTTAAGCATACAACTTCCCTGGGCCTGTATGTGTAGTTTCTATCAAATTTCCTCTATATTCATGGCTGCTTTTAAATGTCTTAACCTAAGAGTTTCACCCCAACACTTTCTCGGGGCTTTGGGTGTTCTATTATATTTTGCTGCCTGTAATCTCTTGCCCCAAGGGATCCATGAGTCTGCAGTCCCCCTGAAGCTCTCTTGTGTCATGATTCCTGCCAGTGTTTTTAGCAAAGTTCAACTTGATAGCCAAATTATGCCATCATTTCCATCAGTGCTCCAAGTCAGGCAAGACAGAAACCAATGCCTTGGGCAACCCACATACAAGTCAGAATTGCAGACAAGTTCTACTTATTTTTTCCATCATGAAGGAGGAACCAGGAGTTAGTCAGCTTCTTCTCATGCCACACCAAGTAAGGAGTGGGGCAAAGGTGAACAAACACACCCCAACAATTCCTACCACTTTGATTGTGCCTTTTCCTTGGTTGGAAATACATTAGGTTGATGCAGATCTTTAACTGGTTTATAGAGTTCCCACAAGATACTTTGGTTAGTATGTTGCTGTTTAATTGATGTTTCTGTGGAGAAATGAGGGAGATTCCTAGTTTATTGTCTTCCACAGTCATCTTTTTAAAAAATATAAGTTGGTGATATGTCTCCTATAAATTAGATTAAATTATTCAATATCTTCCAATTAAAATAAATTTCAAACTTTTTTGTTTTAAGGTATTACATAATTTGTCCCAAGTCTTTTCTTTCCTTTCAACTTTAATTTTCTCTATTCTTTCTATTTCTCACTAAGCTCCAACCACAAAAATTTTCTTTTAGTTCCGGGAACGCTTTCTCCCTTAAGGCCTTTTCACGTGCTCTCGCTTTTATCTAAACACCTTTCCTTCCATCTCTACATTGCTAATGCCTATTTTTTTTCTTCAATTGTTATCTTATAGACCCTTCCTCAGGAAAGTTTGTCCCTTAAGTTTCAGATTAGGTTAGTCCTATTTTTATATTGCATCACAAAACCAGGCATTTTCCCTTGTTTTTTTGGTGAGCTTTTGGTGATATTTACTCAATATCAATATCCCCTCTTTAGCATAGTGAAATGTTTGCTGTTTACTGCTGTACCTACCACAGCTTCTAGGACATGATAAGCACTCAAAACTATTTTTGTTTGTTTCTTTAATGAATAAACGAAGCTTCTCATGTATATGTTTGCCATTTGATTAATCTCCTCATTAGTCCCATATAAATATTCCACATTTGAATTTCCTTTCTGTTTTTAATATTTACAGATTAGACTATCATTTAATACTTACACATTAGTTTGTCTCACTGCCTTTCCATTTTACCCCCAGGCTGACCTAAGGCAACATTACAAGATAGCAAAGCTTTCCTCTTTCAGTGTCTTTCGCCCACCTTAATCATTTTCTTTCCCTTCAGGTAACCATTGCTCTCATCCCATGAAGAAGTAATTGTATTTCTAAAATTGACCTTGAGTTCTTACTAAACTTTGGACTTACCCTATCAAGAGGCCCTTTTATCAGCAGA
>NW_017731423.1:899930-901275 GCF_001890085.2 Hipposideros armiger | reverse complement strand
AAAAATAATTTAAAATAAAAAGATTTTATTGGGGAATCAGGGAAGGAGAACAGACAAGTTGCTGTCCTTTTGTTCTTCAGTCTAGTTGTGGAAGATGTCGCTTCATTGGCCCATGTTGATATTATCATTGCTTTCTTCCCGGGTGAGGCAGTCACTCACCAGCCATTGGACGGCCGCTCACGGCGGCTCACGGCAGCTCGCGAAAGCTCACACCAGCTGTTAGCCAGCCCCACTGCAGCCTACACCGTCGCTGGCAACTCACGGTACCCCAGCTCCAGGTCGAGTTGTTGTTCACCATCTTAGCTGTAGAGAGCGCATCATCACTGGCCCTCAATTGGGATCTGAACCGGGGCTCTGTTGCTCAGAACTGGTGTCCCAAGCCAACTCTTAACCAATGCGCCACTTAGCCAGCCCTCCACAACTCTTAAGTAATGCAGAGTCCCTCCTACTCTGTCTCATTCATTTTTTTATATCTCATTCACTGCAATATTTTGAATACCTACTACATGAACAGTATATGCAGGAACTAATAGTACAAAAATGAATAAGATTTGATCCCCATCTTTCAATACAGTCTAGCAAAAGAGATGGATACTTGAATAAACAATTAGAATACATTGCCAACTATTAATTCATTCAACAAACATTTATTGGGAGCTTACTCTGTGTCAGGCTATTGAGGAAACAAGGATGAAAAGAAATATCCTTGCTCTCAAACAGATTACAGTATAAAGGTGAATATACTTGTACACAATTATTGTTAAAATACATGGCTGAGGTCTCATAGAAGTGGGAAATAATTTCCTCTTATAATTCTTTCAGCAACCTGGCTAATAAAGGCAATTTTTATATGTAAGAACATTTTGCTGTTGGTACCTTTTATAAATGGCAAAGAAACACACCATTTTTTTCCCAAAGGAAACACAGTACAGTATAAAAGACAAATTATGATGAAGGAAGACAAAAGGATGTATAAAATATAAGGAAAGAAATGTCAAGAGGATAAAAAGTTAGAGTAAAAGCACACTTAAACTTTTAATAAGGTCAAATGGGAACCAATTAAAAACAATAATACTTTCTCAATTTAATTTCACAGCTAAAGGGCTGATGGGACCTTGCCGAGTCACTTGGTTCAATTCCCTGCCTCTAGGCTATACTTAATTTCGACTAGCCTGAGTAATGACTATGATGGTCCCACTACATACCCTAGTTTCTATGCAATTGCTTTATTATAGCTTTATTTTCACCAATGAAACCAATTCTCTCTCTCTCTCTCTCTCTCTCTCTCTCTCTCTCTCTCTCTCTCTCTCTTACCTTGGCAGAAGGAAACAATAGAATGAGCATC
>NW_017731423.1:888699-899670 GCF_001890085.2 Hipposideros armiger | reverse complement strand
TTTTTGGTACCTTGATGAACACTTAATATGTGTTTAAACTTTTTATTTTGTGCTAAGCATCCAAATTATAAAATGTGTGAAACTGAAGATCCCTCTCAGGGTTTATAATCTGTGAATCTGTACATTCTGACATTTTATTTGACCTTGCAAGGGAAAATAAAAATATCAGTTGTAGCAGGTACTGTAATGTTCTACCCAGATAGTACCTGAGGGCTCATTGACCCAGTTCTCAATGTTTTAATATCAAGGAGCTTTTGTGCACATATAGCACTTACTCCCTATTACATTTCTTGAATGTTCAATTTATTAAAACATTGCCGATAATTTTATAATTTACTTTTCCTTAAATATTCCAAACTTTATTATAAACTTAAGTGTCTCTTTAAATGATTGAGAATAGATGTACAAATTTAGCCTGGCTGATTCTTTTGAATACCTCAAACACCTTAATCAGTAGAGAAAATACATAAAAATACAATGCTTTCAAAATGTATTATTATACTTAGACTAAAGCTTGTTCTAGAACATTAACATGTGCTTGATTTGTTTCTTTATTATTTCTATATTTCCTTACAAATGTCTAGTGTTATGAAAATACTACCTTTAACGCCACCCCAGAGTTAATGTAGTCTTATCAAATCAACAAAATAAAGAACACAACCTGATACAACTAAGGTTGTAGAATCTGGGTTACCAACTGACTGATCTTTAGTTGGGAAATGAGACTGAATTGATTCCCTATGGATGACTTTTTAAAATTACACAGATTTTTCTAGTTGTAATTGCTTGTTAAACTAAGAAGACTTCTTATGACAATAATTTCAAGTAGATTTTAGCTCTTTGTAACTAACCGGTGGTTGTTCCCAAATGATGTACTCTCTTATAGTTTACTTGGTTTGTGGTCAATAACACATGTCCCATTATAGCAACATTAAAATGTATGTATTTGCAATGACACCACAATAGCAATGAGCACAGCTAGCACCCAAATCATGATTTCAAGATATCATCACCCAAGAAAAGAACAAGGGCTATTTGGAGAAATGGCTGATTCCAAGGTTAAAAGAGAGAAAGTATAAGATGAGCCTGGGATATTATTTTTGTACCAGAAAGCAGGAAATTGCTCAAAAACTGATGGGGGAAATGCCAACTAATAAATGTAGAAGGAATTAGAAAAAATTTTCAAATATACAGAAATAATTGTTTCAGACAAGGATCATTAATGGATACCAAAATCATTGTACAAAAATTAGTTGGGAATACTTAAACACTGTTTCTCCCCACAGTATATTTAGTTTCAAAGGGTAAGTGGTATGTTTACAATGGAGATTCTTGACAGATAGCACCTTAATAAAGTGATTAAAGTTAGCATCACCAATATTTTGACACTTCTGAGGCAATGCACAGAAAAGGGCACAATGTCATATAATAAAGTTCCTGCCAAAAATACACAACCTAAATCTACATGAGGAAACAAATCCAAAATGAGATTCATTCTGCAAAATAACTGTCCTGTACACTTAAAAAAATGTTAATATTTTCACCCATTCTCCCCACCAGCTCCCTGCTGGCAACTATCTCTTCTCTGTATCTATGAGTCTGCTTACTTTGTTTTGTTTGTTTTGATTTGTTTTTTTTCTTTAGATTTCACATGTAGGTGAAATCATATGGCATTTGTCTTTCTCTGTGGCTTATTTCACTTAGCATAATACCCTCTAGGTCTATCCATGTTGTCACAAATGGCAAGATTTCATTCTTTACATGGCTGAGTAATATTCCATTGTAGATATATACCACATCTTCTTATCCATTCATCTATAGGTACAAACTTCCAGTTATTAAATAAATAAGTCACAAATATGGGAAATATAGTCAATAATATCTAATAACTTTGTACAGTGACAGATGGTTACTAGAGTTATCATGGTGATCACTTCATAAGTTATACTGGGTTGTCAGAAAAGTCATGATGCATGTTTGAGACAGATGGCACTGGTTCATTTTTGGAGGTACTAGAGTCATTTGCATCTATGTTATTGCTATGTCATTTGACAGCTGACAGTTCTAGCTTCATTCTAAAAACAATTGAGCGATTTGGTTGAGTTTTAAAGATTTTACAACAAGTTGAAGATGGAAGACCAAACTGTGCGTTTTTTGCCATATTTTACTGTTTTACTTCCATAAAGGAAAGAACACGCATCAAGCTTGTGAAAAGTTGCATAAAGTTTATGGTGACAATGCTCTACAAGAACGTCAGTGCCAATGATGGCTCACGAAATTCCGTGTTGGTGATTTTGATCTCAACAATACTCCTGGGTCAGGGAGTCCCACCGAGGTTGATGATGACAAAATAAAGGCATTGATCAAGTCAAACCCACATTACATGACACAGGAGATTGCAGAAACATTGAACATCCATCATTCAAGCATTCACGACCACCTGAAGAAGCTGGAATATGTAAGCAAGCTCGATATTTGGGTTCCGCATGAACTCACAGAAGTTCATTTGACAGCGCGTATAAACATCTGCAATATGCTCATTAAACATGAGAAAAACGATCCTTTTTTGAAGCAAATGATGACTGGTGATGAGAAGTGAATTGTTTACAACAATGTGGATTGCAAACGGTCTTGATCCTGACGTGATGATTCACCTCAAACGACATCGAAAGCAGACATTCATCAGAGGGAGGTTATGCTCTCAGTGTGCTGGGATTTTAAAGGTGTCATGTTTTTTGAGCTCCTACCAAGGAACCAGACAATCAATTAGAATGTGTACTGTCGGCAAATGGACAGTTTGAATGAATCCATCATCCAGAAATGTCCAGAGCTTGTTAATTGTAAAGGAGTTGTGTTCCATCGCGAAAACGCGAGACCACACACAAGTTTGATCACCCATCAAAAATTATTGGAGCTTAGATGGGATGTGTTGCCACACACACCATACTCGCCTGACGTTGCACCATCAGACTTCCACTTGTCTCGCTCTCTTCAAAACTCATTGCGTGGTATAACATTCAATTCAGATGAGGCTGTAAATCAGCACTTTGTTCAGTTTTTCGCAAATAAAGACAGGTCCTTCTATGAACGAGGAATGATGAAGTTCCCTGAAAGATGGCAAAAGGTTATCAAACAAAATGGGTAATATATCATTGATCTTTGAAAAACATAAACAAAAATATGTCATGACTTTTTCGACAACCCAATATGTATGTTGAAGCATTATGTTTCACACCTGAAACTAATAGTGCTTGTCAACTATACTTCAATTAAAAAGTTAGTTATCAAAGCAGGAATGACTGAGGAAATCTTCCAAATTAAATAAAATAACACAAAGGGGTATGACAATTCAATGCAATGTGTGATACTAGTATTATATCTCAGAATGGGAAAAACGTTATGAAGAATGTCATTGGGATAATTTGAAGATGGATTATGTATTGGATTGTAAAAGTTAATCAATGCTAACTTTTATTAATTTGATCATTATATTGTGGTTAGGTAAAATACTGTCCTTGTTCTCAGGAAATGCAGGTTGAAATATTTTGTAGTAGAGTTATTAAATCTGAGATGTACTCTCAAATGATTTAGTGACTTTGCTATAATAATAATGATTGTATATATACATATATATGAGAGAGAAAAAAGAAATGTGGAAATATAAACAATTAGTGAATGTGGGTAAAGGGTATATAGGAATGAGGAATGTGAGTAGTTGGAGGAAATAAGTGCTACTACTGTTCCACCATTTTTAATTTGATATAACTCTTGAAATAAATGTGTTTGCTTTAAGGCCCTGGTGCTTTATTAATTTTTCCAATTTATTGTGGTATACTATTTAGAGAGTAGTATATACAGTACTATATAATAACATATATACAAATACATAATATATATGTAGATAGCATATATAGAATAGTATATGTAGAATATATCACAATATCCTATTTAAAGAGTGAAGTCTGATTAACTACCATGCTTTTTTACTATACTGATTAGACACGTTACTTTAAAGACCTTTCTTCTGACAATATGTGAACATTATTGTCCCTTGTTTTTGGTTTGTCCTTCGTCCACTTCTCAATCTCAGTTGAAATAGAACCTCCTCTATGATTCTACCCTTTCTCCCCAAAAGGCTGGGTATCCTTCTCTGTTCCCACAAACCTTCAAACAATGTTCTGACATTGCCATTTTTCTTTCTGCCTAATAGTTACCTGTTTGCACATGATGTTTCTAAACTACTCTCTAACATTTCCTCCCTTTTCCCACCCACAATCTTGAAAGGAAAATATGGGATTTATTTTTCTTCAAATTATATTTCTTTCTTCTCCCTTCTCTTGCCTCACTACTGCCTCAGAATATCATCATAGTTAAATTCATAGACTTTGGTTTATGTCTCACCCCAGTTCAAATGCTTGGTCCCACCACCAGCCAGGTATATAGCTTTGGATACTTACTTTGCTACACCTTGGTTTTCTCATTAGTAAAATGGTAAACTGTTTCTCATAGAGTTGTAGTGAGCATCATTTCAGATAATGAATGCCAAACTCTTAGCGCTGTGACTGGCAAAAAAAATGCTCAATAAATATATCCTGCTATAATCATCATGACCATCATCATCATCAATGCTATAGAAGCATCCTTAGTAGTTGTCAATAGCCACAAAATCAGAACAATAGCTGAAATATGAATGTCACTGGAGGTTGAAATTAAAGTGTTTAATGAGCTTTAACCATAGCTAACTCTTTTGACCACAACTTCAGAAACTCTCATAAGGAAAAGGTTATAGCAATTTTAGTCCTGAATTTGCCAAAAGCAACCATTAATTCTGAACTGAATTGATGACCTTAACTTTAACAATATGCATTCCAAAAGTAGAGAAATCTATTAACTGGATATGGTATGATTCATATTTACTGGTCCATCCTTTAGCCAATATTTATTGAGCATCTACCATGTATAAGGTACTCTTCTACGTGTTAGTGACATTGCAATAAAAAAAAGCCAAATTCCCTGCTTCCATGAAACTCACATTTCAAATGGAGATGGAAGATATAGTCATTACTCCCCAAAATAAATATTGTATATTATATATCAGATAGTGATGAGTGCAAAGACAAAAATGGTAAGGAGAAAGGTGCTGCTTAAGTGGTGAAGTCAGAGAAGGCCTCTCAGGTAAGTTATCACTTTTGAAATTCCTGACTAAATTCATTTTCTCATATTTTAAATAATATAAGACATTAAGTCTAACAATATAAACCTAACTCATATTCTTTTTTTATTTCTTTTTAAAAATTTTTTATTAAATTTGTTGGGGTGACATTGGTTAGTAAAATTATACAGGTTTAAAGTATACAATACTATAATACATTATCTATATATTGTGTTGTGTTTTCACCAGATCAAAGACCTAAACATAAGACCTGAAACAATAAACTGCATAGAAGAAATCATAGGTACTAAACTATGGACCTTGAGTTCAAAGACGATTTTATGAATTTGACCTCAAAGGCAAGGGAAGTAAAAGGTAAAATAAATGAATGGGACTATATCAAACTTAAAAGCTTCTGCACAGCAAAAGAAACCATGAACTAACTCATATTCTTAATTGTATAAAGATCTTGTCCAAGACCACTGTGTCCAGAGATTCAAGTAGAAGATGATCACTGCTTATGGATTAATTCCAATCCACAGTACACCTGCAGCTTTTGAGCATGTACTGGAATATACTCCAACTGCAATTAGTTCTGTAATGTGAAGTGCCACTTGTTTTCCAGTCAAATGGAAGCCAGTCTAGGGCAACTAGTTTATGCTAGCCTGAGCTTTATTGAGGCAATTTATGGGAAGTAGTTTATTCCAGACTCATTTGTCAGTCTACAAATACCATTCTCTTCTGAGTTCTGTGTCTGTTCATTATGCTAATGGTTACTGGTACTCTTCTGTAATTAGAGTATGACAGTGCCATTGTTTTTCCTTCTCCACCCCATCTTTTTTGTTATCCTTTGCTTCAAATATACTATGAACCTCTAAAAGCCTCTATCTTTTTTCAAAAAATACATAAAATATATTATTTTACTTTTAAATTTTTTTTCAATTACAGTTGACATTCAATATTATTTTATAATAGTTTCAGGTGTACAGCATAATGGTTAGACATTTATATTTTATGAAGTGATCCTCCAATTAGTCAAATACCCACCTGGCACTATACATAGTTGTTATAATATTATTGACTATATTCCCTATGCTGTGCTTAACATCCCCATGACTCTTTTGTAACTACCAATTTGTACTTCTTAATCCCTTTACCTTTTTTACCCAGCCCCTCATCCCCCTTCTCATCTGGCAATCATCAGTTTGTTCTCTGTATCTATGAGTCTGTTTCTGTTTTGTTTGTTCATTTATTTTGTTCTTTAGATTCCATGTATAAGTGAAATCATATGAAAAACAGTATGGAGGTTCCTAAAAAAATTAAAAACTACCTTATGATCCAGCACTTCTGGAATGAAGAATCTGAAGAATCCCAAATACTAATCTGAAAAGATATATGTATCCTTATGTGCATTGCAGCATTATTTAAAATAGCCAAGTTATGGAGTCAACCTCAGCGCCCATCAACAGACAACTGGATGAAGAAGATGTGGTACATATATACAATGAGATATTACTTGGTCATAAAAAAAGAATGAAATCTTACAATTTGCAATAATATGGATGGAGCTCTTAGAAGGCATTATGCTAAGTGAAATAAGTCAGACAGAGAAAGACAAATACCATATTCTACTTTTTAAAGTCATGCCACTTTATATAAGGGTGCCCATATTTCATTTGGTAGATGATTTTCTGATACCTTGCCCAGATTCACATTCAAGAATGCAGGATCTATTCTCTCAGCTGCTGGAAGTGCTTCCAGCAGGCAGGCCTCAGCTATCAGTCCTCTTTTAGAAGTGCTTTAGTTGAAGAGAACTGCCTTGCCCAAGCTTATGCCCCTTCTCTGGGCACCTGCACCCAGCGATTGGTCAGCACAGGAGTATAAAGGCCCAGTCTCCTTACCTAAACTCGGGACAACTCTGTAAGTCCAATCCACACCAACAGCACCCCATGGGTCAGCTGTTGCATTCATTGAGATGCCACTTTTTCTTCTGCCCGATCTCACTTCTTTTTCTTCCCTTCCATAGGTAATTTTTCTATAGCGCTCTCTAATAAACTATCACATTCAAGAGAAAGTGACAAATTTAATGGCTTCCATTAAAGACCTAAGGGATGCAAGTATCCTTGTCACTTGAGTAATATAACCCACCAGTATGGCATAGCATTAGAGATAGCGTGGTAGGAAAAGGTGCCATATGGTGTTTACAGCAAGTCCAAATGGGAGAATCACAACACAGATGCCTAGGGTTTTGGAGTTAGGCCATGCCATTTATAGCAGATATTTATACATCTTCTAAAAAGTAGGTCTTGTCATAATACTGGGTCTAGGTAGAAATGCAGTGCCTGACTGTGGGCACCAAATAACCATGAGGCCTGAACTGCTCATTATGAGCTCATTACTTGCCATCAGACCACAAAGTCATAAGGTCAGGTGAGTCCAGGACTAACACACCATGAGGTAAAAGTGGTACATCCAAGTCAAGCAGTAACAGGACCAGGAGACACAAAAAATCTACCTGAGCAGGTAGCTTAGATCCTGCAGTCATATATTATTGTTGCTATAGCACTTGACTAGAAACTCATACCTATCACCATTTAGGGGATAGGTCAATCGACAGGAGAGGAAAAAAAACCAAGTTTGTTATACAGGTGCGTTGGCTTGGTGTGTGGGTGAAAACTGGAAATGGATGGAGCCTGGCTGAAAGGTGGCTCTTAACAACAGTGGCAAGGGGAAATCCTCCCAATAGGCAGAGCTTCAGGCAGTGTATGTGACTATATTCTTTACATAGAAAGGAATTTCCTATAGTCTTGTGCATGGACTCATGAGCAAAGGAGCATGGCTTGACTAAGAGGTCCATAATCAAGAAGAAAAACTGGAAGGGCAGGAAAATATGGGATACAGAAATTTGGACCTGTTGGAATAGACATGAAATATGAAGATCTTTGTATCACCCATTAATACCTACGAGAAAGCACCCATCATGGAAGAGGCACTAAATAATCTGGTGGACAATATGACTCAGTTGACATCAGCCAGTCTCTGTCAACAGCCTCCCCAGAGTAGCACAATGGACACATGAAAGAAATAGCTACAGTGTGAGAGCTAGAAGCGAGAGCTCAACAGCATCGTCTCCGCTTACAAAGGCTGACCAAGCTACTGGTCTGATTAAATGTTCAGTCTGCTAGAAATAGAAATACTACCATATTTCCCCATGTATAAGATGCACCCTTTTTCAAAAAATTTGGGGTCTAAAAACTGGGTGCATCTTATACAGTGGTTGTAGATTTTTTTTACTTGCATTTCCCTCAAGTGATGAAGAGTTGTATGAATTTTATGATGAGTAAAACTTGAGTTCAATAACTTGATGTAATACATTGTTTTCAAATTTCGGGCCCCAAATTAAGATGCATCTTATACATGGGGAAATACAGTAATTCCCCAGGATGGCACATCACTATAGGAGACCAAAGAGCCACTTCATGTCTAATTGAATACATTGGACCTTTCAGCTTGGAAGAGGCTGTAAAACATTTTGACAGGAACAGACACATGTTCTGGGTTTAGATTTGGCTTTTCTGCCCATAGCAGATCAGTCAGTCAGCACCATTGTCTAAGACTTGCAATGTTTGATTTACCAGTGTTATCCTACATACTACAGCGTCAGACAAAGGGGGCCACTTTAATGAAAGGAGGTGAAGAAATGTGTACCTGGTAGCTGACCACGAGTTCACCGGTCATATCACCTACCACAACAACCAAAGCTTGCTGGCCCAATGGAGTAAAGGAGTGGCCTTTCAAAGGCTCAGCTGAAGTGACAGCTTGAAAGTAATACTGTCAATATTGGGTTTCATTCACCAAAATGCATAGTAGACTCTAAATCAATGAGCTTTATATGGTGCTGTGTCCCAGTTGGTTGAATACATGTGTCCATGATCAGAGATATGGAAGCCAGAGTGGCCCCATTTATTACCACTCCCAGTGATCCACTTGGTTAAGTTGTGCTTCCCATTTCTGCAACTCTAAGAACCACATTACTTAAGGTTCTGTTTCCCCAATAGGAAATGTTTTCACCAGGGAACAAAGAGAACTAGAAGCTTTGGCTGGCACCTGGTCATTTCAGGCTCCTCCTGCCAGGTGACAATCTTACAATTAGAGTCACCATCTTGACAGTGTTAATTAATTCTGATCATGGGGAGAAAGTAAGGTTCCTTATAAACAATGGGGACAGGAAGAAATATATTTGGAACCCATGTGATCCACGTACCTATGCTTGATGGTAAACAGACAAGAACAACTAAAGCTGGCAGAGGGCATAGTGACCAGGATCAGGCTCAGGATGGTCAGGGTCATGCCACTAGGAATGGCCATAGAGACATAGGGAAATCTAGAGTGAACAGTAGGGGAGGAAGATGGTGAATATCACTCGAGACCTTAAAATAGCTGTATCAATAGGAGTGCTAGTTTATCTTATCAACCTTATTCTTCTAAGATTCCTCCAGGAAAAGAAACCTACTGGAATCCTGGAAAATTGATTCCCAGTATTTATATGAAAAATTGGATCCAACAGATACAAGCAGTTCACTGATATGCTGCCAAGATGCCCCATTAGGAATGAAGATCTTATTCTATCAGCTTCTGTAACTGCTGCCAGCTGCAAGCCCTCTTTGTGAAGTGACTTGGCTGAAGACAGAGTCCTTGTTCAAGGTCATGGGTCCGCTCTGGGTGCAGCAAATAAAAACTTATCATTGGGATTATAAAGGCCTGGCCCCTTTGTCCCAACTCATGACAATCCCCAAGGGCCAGCTCAGTTTCACACTTTCCCCTGGGTCACTTATGATATTCATTAGACAGCATCACAGCTCAACTTTTCCATGCCCCCAATTCTGCTTCCTTCCCTTCTGTTCCATAGGTGTTTTTTCCAAGATAGTTCCCAAATTCGCTTCCTGCCCACTAATCTCCAGGTCATACCAGAGAACCCAACCTTTGAAACCACTGATGGTGTCATATCAGGTAAACTCATGCACAGGACCAGAAATCAAGTGACTCTGACTCTAGGCACATGTTTGCTTCAAATGTGTTGATTGACCTCAAGCAAGTCAATAAACCCTATGACTTTTATCCTCACTTTTGCTAGGAAGGGAAAGAAATTGCTGTGGTCCTTAGTTCTAGACTAAGAACCAGAATTTCAATTCCTGGGTGGCTGTTAATTGGTTTTGTGACCTTGGGAATATCCCTCCAAGATTCTGGTCCCATCTCTATAATGAAAGGGAGACTGCATGATCTTTAGTGTCCTTTACAACTCTAATAGCCTGTGAATCTAAAGATATAAATCCCACAATCATTACTTCTGTAACGTAGCATTTAACGTGGCATTTCCAATTTTATCAATAACTTGGTTGCCAAGAAAATAATTTTCAATCCTTATGAAAAAAATGTTAAGGTTTTTGCCAAGAAGAATTTTTGTAAAGTCTTATTACTTCATTTTTTCTCATCCTTTTGTGCTTATTGACCTTTTCCTAAATCTTTTTTTGGCATGTACTTTTTTCTCCCACCCCTAGGAGACTTAAAGCAAATGATAGGACAGCAAAATGAGTATTCAGTGTTAGCATACAACTATCACAAAGCTTAGCTTCAGATATTTCATGTTCTCTTCCCTCATCCCTTTATTTACAGACCCTGTTGCATCATATAAACTTTCTATCTTTTTCTTCATATTCGATATTCATAAAGTGTTTACTACCAAAGTTCCTCAAAAATATTTCCAAGTTTTCCCAAATGCTTTTCTTCCCTAATACCCTTTCTCTACTACTTTCCTGCCA
>NW_017731423.1:882366-887234 GCF_001890085.2 Hipposideros armiger | reverse complement strand
AAGAACTGACTCTGGGTGGTGAACACACAATGTGTGTGTAGAGACGATGTATTACAGAATTGTACACTTGAAACCTATGTAACTTTACTAACAATTGTCACTCCAATAAACTTTAATTAAAAGAAAAAGAATAGCTTGTAGTCGCCGAGTTTGTAATGATGTCCCCAAAGATTAACATTGATTAAAGGCTTTTGGTGAAGCAAGGGTGGGGCTCAGGAGCTTATTCACAAGTCAAAGCACAACCACACCCTGCTGTTTGACTCACATGACGTTGGGGAGGCAACATTAATGCCACAGTAGGTGCCAGAGAAATAAGAATGCTGGCTATAAAATCTCTTGCAGAGAAGAAAATGTTTCCCTGTCTGCCTCAAAGCTTTTTTGTTCTTAGACCCTGCTCCCCCAGCTTGCTAATCTTGTGCAGTAAGAGAGGTAAGGCTGGAGATGTTGTTTCTCAGTTAAGACTCTCAGAACAGCTCAAAATGGGGACAGCAGTGCCACCAAGGGACATCATGAGTAGTAACTAATAAAAAACAGTATAAAATGCCTTGCACATGGGGGATGCTGGGTTAATCACCATCACTCTAAAGTTTAAAATATATTGGCTGTAATGTTGATTTAAGTGACAAGAGAGGTGTTGCATTACACCCATCTCTTTGAAATTCACATTCAACTTCTACCATGTATTTTGGCCACAGTGCACAATATTAGGTGCTAGAAAAGTTTACATTTGTTATATTGAAAAATTTGGTCTCTCAGCCATATTGAAAATATAATGTCAGCAAGAACAAAGATGATGGATGCACCAGCATGTTCTCTAACTCCACCAGTGTAACATGTTCTCAGCTCTGCAAGGGGAAATGACAGCAGTTCCTTCAACTACTAAGAAGAAAGTATGGTCACAGGAGCACTATTATGGGTGCACCAAATGATGCTAATGTCCCCTTCTCCCCACCATCCACAGACATTGTGAAAATGCACTGTGCTGTTAGCCGCGTGAGAGCTGTGTTTAACAGGAAATTGCCAGCAGCACATCATCTCCAGGAAAGGGAGAGCTATAACATTTCCAAGCACCATATTCCCATTAGAAATTGCCACGGGGCACCATTCCTGATATTTAGAATACCCAACAATGACATAGATAGCACTTTTTAGTTCATAGACAAGAGTTTGCTTTGAGGAATTTGTCAACTACCCAGCATTCTATGACATAACGTCCATAAGAGTAATTCATGGCGTTTGTATATTTGTATAATGTTTTAGAGTTTTCTAATTGTCTGCAAATATATTCTTATTTGATTAAATTCATTCAATATGTTTTAATATTTTACAGTGAGCCAAGAACGTAACTCTCACATATAAACATAAAACAACAAAGTAGGCATGGTTATCTTCATCCAGTAAATGAAGATGAGGCTGGGATGTAAAGTAATATCCCCAGGTCACAATACAACAGATTAGACGAAAGGGTTAATAAGCAAAAACAGCCAGAATAATTTGTCAGGATAGTTAATGAATAACTCTCATTTATCAATGTAATGAATACATAAAGGAAAAATGTAAAGCCTCTGGTAACTCAGTCGCCTCAATACAGATAACTGCTTAACATTTAATATTTAAAATTAAACCTCTAAATTTAACTTCTTCCTATTTTCCCCTATTTTCTGTTGAAGTATGAATGAATAAAGAAATTACCAAATCTAAAAATCATCAATAGGGATTCTTACCTTTTTTGTGTCACTGACCCTTTTGGCTATATGATGATCTATGGACCACTTAGACCAGGGGTCTGCAAGCTGCGGCTCGCGGGTCACATGTGGCTCTTTGAGCACATTCAGTCTGGAAAGTTTGCCGACCCCTGGAAGAGCCAACCAATCCTGTTCCTCACAACTATTTAAAAATTATTCAAGAGCCATAAACATATTTTTACATAATCAATATTATGTGAATAATAGCCTTTAAAAATTTTATAAATGAAACTATAGTAGTTTTATCTTCATTTTCAATTTGACTTCAGAGCCTGCAGCTTGTGAGCCGCCATTTGCTGACCCCTGGCGGCTCTTCTGTCTCAAAAGTTTGCCGACCGCTGACTTAGACTAATGTTTTTAATGTACAAAAGAAAATAGGTAGGATTAAAAAAAACAAAACAGGTTGAAATACAATTATAAAAATAGCAAAAGAAAAAATTGTGATATAATGATATATGTGCTTCTATGCTAATGCATTAAATAACAAACTCAAACTGCCTCATAACTACTCTAATTTTAAAATTGTAAGAAAGCATAAATGGCATTCCCAGAGATATGCAACAATTGTAATGTGATATGAAACTATCTATAATTTCTGTTGGTGATAAGGTCACAGATACTCTTAATAGTACTGTGGTTTGTGCCTACATATATAACTGAAGGAATTATTAAATCTCAGTTAGTGCTTAAGAATTTAAAAGATGGGATTTTTTACAGACCACTTGAATTCTATCCAAGGGCCTCTTGTGGGTCATGAACCCTATATGACAAACTCTTGTCACAAGAGGAAGGAAAGGGCAAGAATTACAGTTCCCCACAGGCCCTAGAACAATTTTGATAAATAGGAGACAGTTGCTCAGCGTTGCTTGTTAACTGACTCATGGATGGTCAGACTTCTTGGCTGAGTCCCAGTGCAGGGTCTCCCTTCCTGAGCTGACTTCCGTTCCTCCTGCTGGAGATAGGTGGACGCTCCCTGACAAAATGAGCATGGGGGTTTAGTGAACCAAAGGAATAAGAATGAAACGGTCCTGTATCTCTGCTGGCAGGTGGGCAAATTACAACAGCAAAATGGAAAAAAAAACAAATTAAAAACATATCAGAGAGAATGTTTCACTTAATATAGTTTCTATGTGACAAATTATTTCTCTTCCTAGTGGAACATTTTATTTTATATGACACTAAATGGCAAGAATAAATCAAAAGCATTGTTTAGTTAGTTAGGGTAAGGAGAGAAATAAACTTGAGTGAATTTAAACTGTAAGTCAAAATGGTACGGACACCTCTGATGAATGACAATGATTTACTTTCAATGGTTTCATTATGCAAATTATGTTATTTGTTTTCTAGTTTTACTGAAAACAAATGATGATGCCAGAACAACAACCAAATCCTATTCTTATCAAGTGTCTCATCAACGTGACTTAAAATATTACAAAATTTACTATGTGCTAGACTTTTTTATATTACCCATTGATCATTTAATTTGAAATGCTGATGTGACACCATAATATTATCACTAAAGTTTTTTCTTAATAAATATTCTGTGACTAGGGAATAGCATGGTGAATTAGAGCTTGCAGTAAGAAGAACAAAATGCATGTGATTTTTCTAGTCTTTCTGCCATTCATATAGGTTATTTCTTATTTAGTACCAGTAAGTTTATATTTCCTATTATGCCTCCATAGTAACAGTGAAAAGCCAAAATTCCTGAGTTAATGAAACAGCAAGAAAAAGCATATAAATTGTTTTCATGAGTCAGGTTTTGTTGTGTGGTAACTTGCCTTTTCCAGTTCAGGAGTCTACATTCCCCACTTGATTCCTTTCCTTTTTGGATTGCCCACCAGTTCCCCTCGATTTTGTTTCCTCTCTCCTCTGCTTAGACTCTTCCCAATTTAGATGCTATGATCCTTTTCCTTCCATGCCTCCCTTGCTTCTACTCATAGTTTGCTATGAGCGATCACACAGAAAGCAGCAGGAAATGATGACAAATTTAAAACTATGAAAAATATTATTTTGTAATAAATTAGAAATCATTTACTTTAATCGCAGTATAACAATTAGGCATCAAAAGGATATGAAGAATATCTGAGAAAACCATTTAAAATTCAGCAAAATCTATTCATAAACTTTCCCTTTAAGAATTGAGAAAACACTTGTGATGTTTGCAATAGAATAGCCCAGACTTCAAGTATTTAAGAGTCATTTTACCAGCACAATCTTTCTTCCCACTAACCTCCATACTTTGACCCAAAAACCTATATTCTTGAACCAGAAAAAAAATGTTTTCTTAGAAATCTGAGCAATATAACTGGCAGCATAGACCATAAAAAATAGATCAGGAGAATAAAGTTTTAGGGCTCACATCAGCTATGCGCACAAAAAGACATTCAAACCATCTTGGTTTGTTTACATTCCCATTCAAATCAGACAAATATTTATTGAGCAACTTCAGCTCAAGGTTTTTGAGGAATGTGAAATCAACTGACAATGGCTGGTACATAGATGTGGACCAAAGATTAGGACAAAAGGAGTGATAGTATTCATCCTGTGGACCATGGGGAAATTTTTTAGCTAGAAAATGACATGATCCCGCCTCATTTGAGTAAGATTATTAAAAATGATAAATTGGAAAAAAAAAGATATTAAAAAATAGGAGACAAACTCAGAGCGCTATTTTCTCTTGTTTAATTTTAATGCTGCCTTTGCAGTTTCCCAGGTCTCTGCAAACAAGGACCATGACATTCATAATATCTCTATCTACACCTATATCTAGTCTGTTTCTATGTAGTTATAACTATCAGAGAATCGCTCACTATTAGTGTTTGGCCATGTCATTTAAGCCTTATTTTACAGATTAAGACTTGAGGTAAAAAAAAGTAGGGGTCTTTTTCAAGGACATACAGCCAGTGGTAGAATTGGTATTGAATTCCAGGTTTATTGATTTTATATCAAGTGATTTTTTTCAATGTTTTATGGTCCAAGGACCCAAGCAAAGTTCAAAGTAGATGCTTAGAAAAGTTTTGTGTTTGACTAAATCTGATAACATTTGCTAATACAGCGAGTGTGATTTGATTATTTTTTTTTTTAAGATTTTTTATTGGGGAATTGGAACAGGCTGGGGAA
>NW_017731423.1:871221-875653 GCF_001890085.2 Hipposideros armiger | reverse complement strand
ACATTTTTTAAAAATTCTCATTGATTTATTCATCAAAACTTCCAGTTTGATAAATGAGCAGAGGATTTCAGAAAATTGTCTTATGAATGAAAATCTACCTCTTTAGGAGGAGGCATGATTACACTCCTGGTAATTATAAATAAGAGTAATAATTATTATACTTAGTTAAAAAATGATGATTAAATCATGAGGTGGTATCTTTGTTTATTTCAGCTTTTGTTTTTCCAATTTACTAAAAAGGAGACACAGATATTTGGCTATGCTTGAGAGTAAAGGATTCAGAAACTATGCAAGGAATGATCATGTTTGATATTTACAAGATGCTCATGTTATCTGTTATCCTGTAAATATCACTCTTGGCACTGGTGATTAAATTAAATGACTACAAGTAGTAACATCCAGGGCTACCTTTAGATCTTTGAATGTACAGTTTTGGGTTTTGAGAGAGTGTGTACTTTCTGACTGTCTGGGAATCTCGATGCATGATTAGATTTAGCACTCCTAATTTACATAGAATGTCACAATCATCTCTACCCCATTTGCAATCAAATGTTCACTAATTGCCAGGCATCAAATATTTATGTGTTTAAATACAGTGAACAAATATTTGTGCCTGGAAAACATTGAGCTGGATTTTAATTAGGTTGAAAAACAAAAATAGTGATAAAACAAAAGGCCATATGAAGTAGAAGCTGTTCTAAACACAAGCCATTGCGAAGGTTACTTTTTTGCTTTTAATCTATCTTCTTTTTAACATCCTCCACAATACTGCTCTATGAGTCTTCAGTAATTGATTTCTGTGCTGATTTTGCACATAGAAACACTAACCTAGCTGGCTCTAGTCAATCAAGGCATTGCTGTCCAGCCAGGTTTCCAACTGAAGCCAAATTTATTCTTTTGTCTCTGGTTTGTAGGTGGATTAATATGCATAGTGGTTTTACTGTTTTAACTGAAGAGAGAAAATGTTTGGCTTTTTTGTTTCCTTGTTTGTGGTATGACTGGTTGGAGAAGATCAGAGAAGTGACAAAGATGATAGAGAGGAGAGCAAGGAACTTCCCCCTCTCCTCATGTGACGCCTGTGGAGGGAGGAGTGATGGCGAGAGGCTGAGGAGCTAACGTCATGAAAGGCTATGTAAGACTCTGCTCTTGACCACTGATGCTTTAGGGCAGGGGTGTGAAACTGGCAGCCCGTGGGCCGCATGTGGACTTCAAGGTAATTTTTTGTATACTTGTCTTCAGTAGTTAAAGGGTTAATGAGGGAATTGTGTGTACAGTGTGTACAGTATTGCCTCAATCTCCCCTAAGCGCTATTTTCTTCATAACAATTTTTTCTATTTTAATTTTATTTCAGAACATCGTGGGCCATAAAAAATTATCTCAAGGGCCGCATGGGGCCCGCAGGCCACCAATTTGACACCCCAGCTTTAGGGCATAAGGGATAAAGCCCTTCCCAAAGCTGGGCACCTAAAGGACAGCTCTTTAGGAACATCATTGGACCATACCCACAGCAGAACCATTGACGTTTTCAGGGAGGGCAGTACCAGCAGAAGCAAGTGAGATCTAAATGAGAAAGTAGTAGTATAATGTGAGAAGCCTAGTTCCTGGGCACAAATGAGAAACTATCCTGAAAAATTCCAGGATTTACTGAAGGTGGTTTAAGAAGAAATTGATTTCCTGTACAAGCAGAGGTAGATTGGGAGGAGGAGGTAGAGAAGTCAGTCCATACTTTTTCTTGCAACAGTGGCTGGCTTTGGGATATTATATGAATATGAGATATGTTCATAAATTTAATGTTAAAATATCAACTACTACTAACCTGTCTTAATATGTCCATAAATTTAATGTTAAAATATCAACATCCCCTCCAAAGGGAGCCAGGCGAAAAGATTTATCCCAGACAAGTTTGTCTGATGACTAGTCTAAGCATGAACTCTCACAGCACGAATGTCAGCCAACATAAGTGATGAATATCCAATAGCTACTTAATTTTCCTCTACAGAATTTTTTGAAGGACATTATGCTCCTTCTCTATGCTAAAGAATCGGTTATTCCATCATCACTCTGAAAAAAATAGTTCCCATAAGGATGTGAAATACGTCTTTCAAAGCTAGGACATAGGCAGTTATTTACAACCTGTTCTAACTGGTAATATCCAGTATTGACGCAGTTAAAGAGGGCATGGATTTTAAGCAGTTGACTCTTCATTCATATGTTTCGTGTTGCTACTCTAGAATTGTAATTCACCTCCTATAATTTGCTAACATTTTACTTAATGAGAGACTGGATGCTGTTCAACCAGATTGGGAGCAGGGGAAGGATGTCTGCTCTCAGCGTTTCTATTCCACATCGTACTGCAGCTCCTAGTCATTGCAATATGGCAACAAAAGGAAATAAAAGGCATACAGATTGAAAATAAAGAAGTAAAACAATCTTTATTCATAGACAATATGATCATGAACATAGGAATTTACTGAAAAATCCACTATGACTAATAAGTGAGTTTTCAAAGTGTCCGAATACAAGACCAATATACACAATTCAATAATTGTACTTCTATATACCAGCAATAAACATTTTTAAATGAAAATTTAAGTATACTATTTAAAATAGCATCAAATATTTAAAGACAAATGTGTGCAAATGTACTTAAGGTTTGTACAATGAAAACTATAAACTATTACTGACCAAAATTCAAGAAGATCTAAATAAATAGAGGTATAACATATTAATGGGAGAGTTCAAGATTGTTAGTATATCCATTCTCCTTAAATTTATCTATACTTACNAAAAGGAATACCAAGAGAGTACAGCTGGTCTGACAGCAGCCAAAAGCAGAGAAAAAAAATCAGGAATAAGAGAGTAGTGAACTGAGTTGAATGCTGTTGAGAGATGAAGGATGAGTCCATGGAGTCAGAAATGAGAAGGTCACTAATGATCCTGACGGGAGAGATTTGGGTGGACCTGTGAGAAATGAAGCCCTTTTGCAGTGGGTTGGTAAGAGAATGGAGATGAGAAAGTGGTAACAATGTGTACCGATGACTCTACAAACAAAAGAGGCAGAGGGACTTGGGGCACTTGCTGGAAGCAAAAGCATTCACACTAAATAAATAAAATATTAAACCCTTTATCTGCTTGACTAGGCATCTATCCCTTCCCTAACCTGCTTGTCAGAAAAACTGGTCCAGTTTTCAGAAATCCCAGATGTTGTCCAATGTGCTCATCCAAACTAGAAAGGCCACCCAAAACCAGTACTGGTTAGATGCTGAATTTCTACTATTATTACTGCTAGAGACTCTTACTGGCATGGGTCTCACTTATACTTTGCATCCTTCCTGACACTGACCTACATCAAGTGTGAGTTCACCCCACTGTGTTGGACCCTGTGAGTTTTGACCACTGGCTGACCAATCCCACAAGTCTATGCCCTCCTCCAGCAATTCTCTTCCCCACAGACCAGTACCACTGAGCAAACACCATGCTCCAACACCAACGACACTTATAACGCTAATAGTTACCATTATTTACTGTTAATTATGTGCCAAGAACCATGTTAAGAAATTATCTAATTTCATCCCCTCAACCATTTTTTATTCTCTTTATTTCCAGATGAGCAAATTGATGCTTAAAGAAATTAAGAAACTTGCCAACATTCACATATAATAAATAACTGGTGGATAGAGCATTGAACTTAAGTTTATCTGACTCCAAGACCATATCTACAATAACACAAATTAGAATAGACTTCATGGATGTGTTTATATCCCAACAATACCAGGCCTCCTGGAGCAAAAGGATTATGGCCTGTTGTTTCAAATCATCAACACATAATATTGGGTTGTCGGAAAAGTCATGACATATTTTTTCTGTTTTTCGTTGCAACAATGTGTCATGACTTTTCCGACAACCCAATAGTTCCCCCTTGTACAAGCCATTGAGACATATAAGCATAAAACAAACATCCCTGCCCTTAAAGACTTTTTAATCTGGCTAGGATCACACAAATAGTTTTGAAAATGCAATGAACAATACAAAGTGAAATATGATTAAGGGTCAAATGACTCGTGCAGGTTACAACTGTTGTGACGCGGTAAGAGGAAGAAGAGATTCAATCAAGCTGGGAGGACCAGAAAAGGCTCCTGAGGGAAGACCTGAGCTACACCTTGAAAAATGCCTCCAATTTTAACAGGAAGAGAAGAGGAAGGAGGATATGAAACCAATCAGCAGATATGAAACAGGGACCGAAATGTTGATAGCAAACGCAGGGAATGAGCAGGTCACTGCCATCTGACCTGGGCAGTGCCAGTTTTCCTCAGCATGAAAACGCCCACAACCAAACTGGGGAAGTTATCCTTTTCAAGCTCCATAAAGACTTCTAGCCCGATGATGGTTTTATTTTCTTCAAAGCTAAATAAAAAGCTTTCATTTTGTGAAA
>NW_017731423.1:865746-867266 GCF_001890085.2 Hipposideros armiger | reverse complement strand
TTTAATCCGAAAAGCATTCCCTAATAGACCGCCCACATGCTAATTTCTATCTTAGATTCTGCTTTCTGGGGAATCCATCCTGTGATAGAGTTAAGATATGGAAGTCACAGAAACCAAGGGCCAAATTTAAATTTAATTTAAAACAGACTTAACTGATTTACAAATAATGTTCATGTGCATTATTATATTTATAGGAAGCAATGCCCAAAAGTAGTAGTAATTATTGCTATGGCCACTGAGGAAAGAACAGAAGAACTAAATTTATCCTATAGCATAAAATATTGAGATGAAGCATTGGGAAATCATGTCAGTCACATGGAATATTAGGCTTCGAAATGAATATTATCTAATATCTTTCTCTGAAGGATTTTTAAAATTGGAAAAGAATCACATATGACAATGAGGATCCGACGTGAGTGTGTGTGGAGGCAAACACCCACTTAACAATCTATTAAGGTTCTTAGAATAAAAGCACACACCCACTGACACTTCATAGATTATTTAAATGTTGATATGTCAGAGGACTAGCCCAGAAAAAGTTTTGCGAATTTTTCTTACTAGATCATTGAATGTAATAAAATCCCCTATTAAATTCCAGGGATGCTTTCTGTAAAGTCCACACCAACAAAGTAGACAATAGTGCAGCTTTCTTTAACCAGCCTTTCAAATCCTTATGGGCAGGCTTCATATTTGAACCTAGACAGCAAAGCTGCTTTGGGATCATTAGTGAATGTGTCTCATTAATTTCAACATCATTTAGGAGAATACTCAGAAGACAATAAAATGCAAACCAATTAAATCTCATACTTTAAAAATCTTGCTTGGATGTGTCTATCTTCTCTGCAAAAATGTTTTTGTTGTTTTGAATCTTCACTTGGTTAAATGACAGAAAGAAAGCATTCTAATTGGCAAACAAATGAGAAAATTGCCCAACACTTATTCTCCACTTTACTATTCTCTGAGACAAAAAATACACAGACATAGCCCTATATTTATCTTATATTTTCTAGAATGTGAGCACATAGGATGAAAATACAGAATGTATAAACATAACTAAAAAACGATAGACCTAAGTTAGCTGCTGATTAATGTTCATTCTGGCGATCATCCTTATGCTTTGTGAATCGTAGTTAAAAAACAAACACAAAGTCAAAACTAAAACAATACATGTAGGACGCTGAATACACTATTGAATTTTGCTAGTTTTGCATAATGAAAATTAAATCATAAGAAGTGAGAATGGTCCTTGTTTAGAATGGTGGGCTGAGTGTACACTGCTGCCTCTCCTTCTGACACCAATCCCTTTACAAGCCATAAAATGCAAAAGATGAAATACATAAATTCATCTCAACTGTAGAAAACAAAGATGGGAGACATTATGAGGACTCCAAAAACGGCAGAAAGCAGAAGATTAGATTGAAAAAAGAAACCATAGCCCAAGATGCAGCTGAGTGAGGGCAGCGGAAAAAATGGGAGAAGCACTGGTGTCCCCATGGCCGAAGGTGGCAGGAGAGGGTCCA
>NW_017731423.1:863816-865011 GCF_001890085.2 Hipposideros armiger | reverse complement strand
CTGAATAATTAAACTTTAGCAGAAAGATACATTGTTTGCTTTATAGAAATTTAAGCATAATTACTCAAAATAGAGTTATCTTCCAAACAATTAGAGAAAGGGAAAAAGAAGGGGAAAAAATGATCAATCTAACAAAAGGCTAGAAAGAAAGTAAAGAGAAATATGTAGCAAGTGAGGCAAATGGAAAACAAAATACAATAACAAAAAAAAGTTAAATAAAATCCTTAGTTATAATACATATAACAGTGTTAAACTCATATATTAATAGACAGCAACTCACAGATTAGGTTTAAAAAAAAACACCTCTCTATAAACTGTCTATAATCTCCAGCCTTAAAATGAAAGCATCCATGTAAACCTAAAATAACAATATGAAAAAATACATATTAGGCAAGTTATAATAATAATAAATAATAATAATATATAATAATATACAATCATTACATAATATATTATATATAATACTATATATTAATATATAATACTATATAATATGCATAATATATAATATAGTATTTAATAATCATAAATAACAAGACAAAGGAAAATTTAATGCAAAAATTTTAAGTGATTCCTTAATAAAAGGAAGATTTCAATAAAAAGACACAGTAGATATATAATCCATAAGTAATTAATAAAGTAGCTTTGAAATTTATATAAAGAAAAACTGTATAAAGAGATTTGAATAATAAAAAAAATCTTAAAGCAAGATGTTAACAAAGCTCTTTCAAAACTGACAAAACAAGAATAATTAGAACATAGAAAATATTACACACAACATTCAAAATTTATATTTTTTTTCCAAACACACATTGACAAAAAATTTCTATTAAGCCACAAAGAAAATTTCAACAAAATGTCAAAATAGGAAATCATAGCAAACAGCAAGGACAGTACAAAAAAATTAGAAATTAATAACCACAACCAAAACTGTTAGCATAGCCCCTATCAATATCAAAAATAAAATTAAAAAACTAGAAATTGTTAATCACATTCAAAATTACTCTTAGGTTAAGTAAGAAACAAAATGAAAATTACAAGCTGTATAGAACTATTGTGAGTGTGAGAATGGGTAAATGAGAGGTATTGTGCATATTAACCTAAAGCAGTACTTAAAAAGAAGAAACTAAAATTTGTTGAACTAAGCTTTCATAGATAAGAAAACTCCCAGAAAGTCAGGGAAGAATTATTTGAG
>NW_017731423.1:858935-860152 GCF_001890085.2 Hipposideros armiger | reverse complement strand
GTTCCCCTTCCCCGATTCCTCAACACTGTTCCCCTCCCCCAATTCCCCAATAAAATCTTTACCAAAAAAAAGAAAGAAAAGAAATAAAAAAGAATGTATACATGGCCCAAAGATCACCTAGTTTAAGAACTCTAATATTTCTGTCATGTCCTCTGCATGTTCCTTGTTTGTCTTTTTTCCATTGAAATGTGGGAGTTATTTATATATTCTGCATATTAATCTTTTGTTAGTTACAAGTTTTACAAATGTCTTCTTCCAATTTGGTGCTCATCTTTTACACATTATTTAAGATCTCTTTGGATGAACAGAAGGTCTTAATTTTATACTGAGTCTATCAATCTTGTCATTTCAAGATTATGCTACATGCGATTGCTTAAGAAATTCTCCCCTGCCCAGTAAATATTCTTAGATATTTATGCCCAAAATTTTAAAGTTTTGTTTTTCACATTTAATTCCTAACTATGCCTAGAATTGAATTTTATATTTGGCTTGAGGTAGAGACCCACTTACATATTTTCCATATAAACAATGGATTGTCCCCTTTGATTTAATAAAATAAATTTTTCTAACTAATCTGTAATGCCAATTCCTTCAAATGTTAGATTTTCCTAAATGAATGGGTCAGCTTCTGAACTCTCTGTTCTGTTCCACCGATCTATATATCCATCCATTCTTAATTACTATAGAGTTATAATAAGACTTTTATTTTGTTTCTTTCGGTATATGTTGACTATTCTTGGCCCTTTGTTCTTCCATATACATTTTAGAATTAGCTTGCCTACTTGAATAAAAATTAGTGTTCAGGATTGTTATGGGATTGCATATATATATATTGGGTTGTGGGAAAAGTCATGACACATGTTTGCAACAGATGGCTCTAGTTCATTTTTGGAAGCACTAGAGTCATTTGCTTCTATGTTATTGCTATGTCATTTGACAACTTACAGTTCCAGCTTTATTCTTAAAAAAAATTGAGTGATTTGGTTGAGTTTTGGATTTTACAACAAGTTGAAGATGGAAGCCCAAACTGTGCATTTTTGCCATATTTTACTATTTTACTTCCATAAAGGGAAGAACGCGTGTCAAGCTTGTGAAAAGTTGCATAAAGTTTACGATGACAATTCTCTACAAGAACATCAGTGCCAACGATGGTTCATGAAATTCCTTGCTGGTGATTTTGATCTCAGCAATGCTCCTCGTTCAGGGAGGTTGATGAC
>NW_017731423.1:851733-856435 GCF_001890085.2 Hipposideros armiger | reverse complement strand
TCAGTAAAGCTAGTAACATGTGATTCATAGCATTTACATTTCCTTATACTAAATATATTGTTTTGCATACAATTAATGTTCTGTGATATATCCAAAAGCTACTATACCTCTCCCCCTACCACCACCACCATGAATATACCATACACTGTTCTCTGTTTTGCAGCTTACTTTTTCTTTCCTATTCCTTATTACAATCTCTGTTAGTAAATTGGCCTCTTTCCTGTACTTGATCAGATCCCAGCTGTTTGGACTACAAGGACCTTTTAATCAGGGCCAAACCTTAAGAGAACATAAAGAGTTATTATTTTTGCCCAATAAATTTACTTTTCAGTTTGCCAATGAATGAGGAATCTGCTGCCAGATTTTGCTGGAGTAACGGTTTCAATCTTCCACCAAACAGATAACATAATAAAATTAGCATTTGAAAATATTGCACAATAATATATTTCTGTAGAAATTAAAACCAAAGCTAATAAAACTAAAAAAGTGACTATGTCCAATTAAAGCCCTTAATACAAATCATATTTAAAACTCTGAAAGAGACAGAGCTCAAAAGTGTGAAATAACAGTGATCGCAAAACCTGATTTTCAAAATCTGAGTAAAACTACAGGGAAAATGAATCCTTAGGTCATTTATTGTTCAGGTGTATAAAGAAAAATAAAGTTTATAATAAAAAGTAGCATATGGGGTGACTGGTTAGCTCAGTTGGTTAGAGCATGGTGCTGATAACACCAAGGTTGCCAGTTCAATCCCTGCATGGGCCACCGTGAGCCGGGCCCTCCCTAATAGAGTCAACTATTCCATTGTAGCATGAAAAGCAATGTGTAACCAATGACCATGGCTGTTCCCCAATAAAATGTAAAAAAAGAAGTAGCATGCAAGCATGGGAAGCAGAAAACCTAGTAATATTTTAAAGAAAACACCTAAAAGAAAACTCATTTTTTTTCACCTAATGGTTGGCTTTCATACCCTCTCTTATGAACACTTCTTTTATCTTTTATCTCATGAGTTATCAGCCTACCATATAATGCAGATGTTGGTAGGTGGAAGCCATTGAATAGTTTTCAGCAGTGGAATAACATGATCAAATTTGTATTCTGACCCCTTTATAGTGATTAGATTGTAGGGGGAAAGTTAAGCAAGGCACTCAAAAGCCTGTACTAGTACTCTGGGAAGGAGATGAGGGTGACTTGAACTTGAATGGGAGCTGTGGATGTGATGAAAAGNTAAATTTTAAAATTTCCTAATCCTGCCTTAAATTCCTGACCTTCTTTCTCTAGCGTTATTACTTCAGGAAACGTTTCTGTTTAGATAGCAATTTTTAAAGATGCTTTTGTATGACAAGATGCTTTTGTATGACAAGATATACTTATCATGAGTCCTCAAGGCCACTTGCTTCATTGCTGAAATACAAAAACATTTCATACATCTAAAAGAGAGTAATTTATCGCTGAATATGGAGCGTACTTCTCTAAGGACACTAAGAAGTGAATGAAGGCTGCTCACTGGAAGCCAGAGGGAGGATTCTAACTACAACCTCAGCCTCTGGCATGCTGGGAATCCATGTACTCCACTCGCTGCATCAGGGGGCAGAGCAGCATCCCCTCTATGTTCAGCAGAACCCTAGAGAGAAAAGATCAAGTTGCTTGCTGGACATTTAGGCAAGTACAATTCTTCCACTGAACAAAGTAGCATGAGCTTCATTAATCATTAAGCCATACTTCCCAGCATTCTTGTTTCGGTGGTTGAATTTTCTGGGGTAGTGACTACCAGGCTATCCCAAGCAAAAATGTCCAGTTGCTAAATTCAAGGCTTTTATGCCTGCTGTCTGCAGTTCATTCTTTAATACCACCTTTATCCCATGCCCAAAGTGCACAGGATCTCCACACTGACCCCGACTGGCCCCTTCATTCGCCTCTGTAATAGAAACTCATTTTCAGTTAAGTTGCTCTACGTGAACAATATCAGGGTTTCTAAATATTTGGACACAGGATCTCATTGTACTACTTTAAAGCATGCTAGATTTATATGGCATTTTTGAATATTTTTAACTGCTAGCTCACACTTTGACTTCAATTTGCTGTATAATCACCAAACCCAGTGAAAGGGCTGAACCCAATAGAAGAATTGAGAATGCTGGCTGCCTCTTAAACTATGAAGCCTAAATTAGAGGCAAATTTTCCCCTTCTTCAGGTTCACCCAACAGTCTTAATCCCCTAGCACTCATACCCATTTCAAGAAACAGTGAGCAAGGACATGGAAAATAGAGTCCTTTTCTTAAAAAAAAAAGTATTATGATATATATTAAACATGCAGACATGAAGAGTAATACAATGAACTCCTATGTACCTAATACCCTGCTTTATCAAATATTTACATCATTCTACATTTGCTTTAGAATTACCTTTTTTTTTACAAAATCAAATATTATAGATAGAATGGAGCCCATTTACCCCTTCTCATTCTTCTCTTTACTTTTCCTCCAAAGAATAAATCATGAGTTATTCTGTGTATTTGCTTCATATTAATAACCATAGACATAATTTAATATTGTTTTTGCACTTACATATTTATATAAGTGAAACCATATTGTATATATCACTCCACAAATAGTATTTTCACTCAATGTTACATTTTTTTAATGTATCCATGTACTAGGTAGTAAATATCCCCTAATTTATTCATCTTCATTATGGTATAGCATTAATTCAGATGACTGAACCATAATTTATTTATTCTTTCTCCACTTAGTGAACATTTAGATTAAATGTTACAAAGGACAGTCTGGTGAACATTTAAATTGAATGTTACAAGGGACAGTCTATACATTCTCTTTTTACACATGTGCCAGCATTTCCCTGGCATATACAAGTGGACTTGCTGAATCAAACGGTATATTCATGTATAATTTTAACAGGTATTAAAAATTAGTATCCAGAGTGGTTATATCAATTCATACTCCCACCAGCAGTTTCAAGTTACCACTGCTCTTTATCCTTTCCATATAATATGTTCACCTTTGCTGATGAGCACAAAATGGTACCTCACAGTTTGGGTTTTTTTTAAAGATTTTATTGGGGAGTTGGGGGAGGGGAACAGCATTGGGGTATCTGGGAAGGGGAACAGACAAGTTGATGTCCTTTTGTTCTTCAGTCTAGTTGTGGGGGACATCGCTTCACTGGCCCATGTTGGTGTTATCATTGAGCTCTTCCCCTCTGAGGGAGTCGCTCGCCGGCCATTGGATGGCCGCTCATGGTGGCTCATGGCAGCTGCTGGCCAGCCCCACTGCAGCCTATGCCATCATCGGCCACTCACGGCAGCCCAGCTCCAGGTGGAGCTGTTGTACACCATCTTAGCTGTAGAGGGTGCAGCATCACTGGCCCTCATGTGGGATCCGAACTGGGGTCCTGCTGCTCAGAGCTGGCGCCCCAAGCCAACTCTTAACCAAGGCGCCACTCGACCTCCCTTTCTCACAGTAGTTTTGAACCACGCTTCTAGCAGAAAACGATTTTGCTGCCTCAGCATCACAACTGTGTGACATCTACAAAGTCTGCTTGTATTTTCCAACCACATCTTACATATACGTGTAATAATGTACTTTGAGGAAAAAAAATGGAGTAAACTCTTTGAGATGGGTGTACTTTCAAAATTCAGAATGTATGCTTACATACATATGTGTCATTTTNAACTTTCACTCCCTGTGACACTGAAATAAAATGTTAACACACCTCCCCAGCAGTTTACAAATAGGAAAAGAAAAGGAACTGAGCATGTAGGAATGGAAACATTTGGCATGCTAATCAACTGCATAAAACAACTTTATGAGACTGGAATGAGACTGGGTCTTGCCTAAGTGCCTGCCAGACCAAAATATCTAATGTTCTAGGACATTGTTTGTTTCAGAATTCAGTGTATGGGTCTATCCTGGATGTCATCCAAATTGGACTTAATATGGAAGATCCTCCAGTAGATGTCTTTTTACCACTCACACCCAAAAACCAGGGTACAAAGAATGTCTCCAAACAGTCAGGTTCCTATAGAACAAGTCTCATTTTGGGCACTGTAGAAGCACTGTAATATTATAAATAGACCAGGAAAATGAGGGAAATGTAGTTTTCCAAACTGGACTTTCTACACATCATTTGTTTTCTCTCTGCAAGCATCGGCTTCCAAAGACAGAGAAGGATGAACTATTCCCTCTGCTGCTAGTACTATTGGACAACCCACTTGCTCAGGAATAAATTTTCCCATATACTGGTCTTCCAAATAAGATTTAGGGAGCCTGCTTTGTAAGACTTTCCTCCAGGAAATGAACAAACAAAAATAAAGGCAGGTGGAGTAGAAGGGGTGTGGAGGATGGCAGCATAATAATGAGAAGCTTGCTGAAAAGTTGTCAGGACATTTAGTGCCTCTCTTAGTTTTGTGTGTAATTCCTAAGGGGTGTTCTGCCCATTTTTATCTCAGTGAAGTGGTGAGGGGAATGGTTTTAATCTACAAAGTGTTTCCTTTAATCAGCCTTTATGAAAATTTTGAAGAATAATATAATTCTCATGATAAGAAAAATCCACACTAAATTAATACCTTTATTTTCATTTCCTTTTATTAGTCATCCATGAATGGCTTAATTTGAATGAGCAATTGTTCAAATTTTGAGTGGGATAGTATAAAATATATAGCAGAGAAAGGTCAAGAGCCCAGGGT
>NW_017731423.1:843571-849783 GCF_001890085.2 Hipposideros armiger | reverse complement strand
TGAAAAGACAGAATAACCTGCTCTGTGCCCTATAAGAACCAAATGCCCATCTTTAGCCCCACTCTACAGAAGAATCTTTCAAATGAATCAACACAATAGCTTACCTAACCTTTAAGGGGTCAATAATCAAGGTTCAGGGAGAAGCCAAAATTCTGATCTCCTGTCTTTAACAATTTTAAAGCAGGGTCCCATTGTATATTAAAGACTTCTATTGTGCTAAAGTGCAGGAAACTAATTGGACTCATTCTGGCTTTTGTGACTCATAAACTTAATGTTCTTTTAGCATCATTTTGGCTAGGCAGACTTCCTAACCACAGTTTAATATCAAAAGGCATTTAAAATAACAATCTCAAAAATTTTTCCAACCTCTCCAATTAGAGTAAAAAAAATTGCCGCTTAGAATCAGAGACTGTGCTTTCACAGGCTCTGGTTTCTGATATCTTAACTATGAAGGGAAATGACAATTACTAATCCTCCAGGTTCATCTCGGTCCTAGTTACCAAAATATGCCTGCCAGAACTGAAGCCACCTGCCTGGTCATGTATTTTAACTTGGATCGTCTTGTGGTTTGGCTTGACTTTTGTTCATTTTCTTAATGAGTTATTTCAGCTTTTACTGGGTCTCTGGGAAAGGCTATGAGGTTTGGGTCATTATCTCTGGAGCAGTCAAGATTTTCATGTTTATCATTGTCTGTTAATATTTATTGAATTCTAGGCTGTATTACCACAAGCAGCTGACAAGGCTGCCCCATATCTTTATATTCTGAAAACCAATAGACAATCAGATTACTTTATTGTGTCTTTGTAATCTTTTTGTCTTTATCATTTACTAGGTGGAAATAGTCCCTGATTCTAAATCAAACCATTAGCAAAGATATCTAAAATTGGTGGGCAAGCAGGTTTGAGATTTGAGATTTGATCCAGGGAACCCTATCTGATTATGCCTGTGTTGTTTACTCCAGGTTTATCTCAGTCGACCTTTATTTCGGGTTTAAAAGTATATAAATGGAGTTTTTTTCTGAGACTTTAGGACAAAGTCATTAGTTAAGAAGAACCAGAACAAACAACAGTGATCCAACCTTTCACTGGGACATGCTGATTTTACACACGCACACATACACATACACCATACATATATATACACACATATTCATCACTAATCTCTCTTCAGTAGTATAGATAATATCTTCTGAACAACATTCCTCAGAAACCATTTGCTGCCTTAGGCTCTCTAGGAATAGAACCCCTGTGCGTGGAGGGACCAGGAATTAAAAGTCATTTGAAAAATACAAGAAACTACAAAGCTAAATTCTGTCTCAGCTCAGCGTATGCACTTTTTGCTCTCATTGTGACTTGATGTGTTCTTTGGGATTTAACCGAGATGGATTTCCCTGCTGCTCCACTGCCTCCTTCCCTGTATGAGAGGACATTGGCTCTCCGAGGCCCACTTTTGTTTTTCCTGATTTTCACCTAGCTCTTATTCTGTCTCAGTTTGTGTAGCTGGCCAAAGCCTATTTTTAATTCTTGGCTTCGTTTAACCTCCCGAGCTTCCACCATTTGGCCATAGACATTTATTTATGACCTAGCCACACCATGTTCCTCTCCCTATCTAGCACTCTCAAATACACAGATGCTCTAACAGAAAACAAGAGACAGACCCTCAGCCCTGCTCCTCATCCTCAGTACTTTTCTTTTATATCAGCATTTCCTGATCTTTTTCCACCTTCTTAAGTTCCCACACAGATAGGTTCCCTACAATGTATAATTTCCAGGTATAATATGTATATGTACATACATATATACAAAGGCTTGACAATTAAGTTCACAAACTTGTTGCAGTGATGTTGCTAACCTTTTTCGATATCAGAGGGATTATTCATTATGAATTTGTACCAACTGGACAAACAGTTAACCGAGTTTACTATTTGCAAGTGCTGAAAAGGCTGCATGAAAAAGTTAGACGACCTGGACTTTTCACCAACATATCATGGCTCTTGCATCACGACAATGCACCAGCTCACACAGCATTGTATGTGAGGAAGGTTTTAGCCAGTAAACAAATAACTATATTGGAACACCCTCCTTACCTGACCTGTCCCCCAATGACTTTTCTTTACCCAAAGAGAAAGGGAATATTGAAAGGAAGACGTTTGGATGACACAGGACATCAAGGGTAATGCAATGAGAGCTCTGATTACCATTCCAGAAAAAGAGTTCCAAAATTGCTTTGAAGGGTGGACTAGGTAGGCCCTGGCATTGGTGCATAGCTTCCCAAGGCGAGTACTTCAAAGGTGACCTTAGTAATATTCAGCAATGAAGTATGTAGCACTTTTTCTAGGATGAATTTNAGTGAGCTTCGTTCAGGAAGCTTGCAATGCAAAAAGTGGAGGAAGTAAGTATAAGAAGAAGTTTGGCTGCAAAAAAGAAAAAAAAATGAGACTAATGAGTAGCTGGAGACAGATGTGGGTCAAGGAAGTTTTATTTTCAAAGAAAGGAGATATTGTACTATATTTACATGCTTATGCAAAAGACCCAGCAGGTAGTGTAAATTGTCACTGCAGGATAGAGAAGGGTCCATTGCAGGAGAGAGCTCCTTGAAAAAATTATAAGATGGGGCTGAGTACATTAGTGGAGGAGGGTTTGGATTACATAGGAGCAGAAACAGATCACCCATAGTAAGGTGCAGTATATGTGGTGTAGGAAATCAGAATATGCACCCTAAAAAAATGCCACTTTGGCATAAGAATTATTTTGAACTGGAGGCAAATGAGAATCAACAGATGCAGAAAGAAGCCTTCCCAGGACTTCCTTTATCTGACTAAAACCAGAAACTTCTGGGAAACGAGGACTGCTATAATATCCTCTCTGGGGATATTTCATGACCATGAAGACAGAAAGTCAGTTCAAGACAAGCAAACAAATCTTATTCTATTAGTTTTCACCATATAGTAACTTTCCCACAGTTTGCTGCCCTTGGAAGCTTAAAAGCCCTTTTCCTTTGTTTTGTCACTTCTCTATCAATTTATTGTTCTTTGTTAAAATTCTATATAAGCCCAAGTTCTAAACACTCCTTTGAGTGACTTATCATTGGGTTCTCCCACATGTATGCACAATGCCTGTGTTAAAAACTCTTTTTTTTTCTAGTTACTCTGTCTTTTGTCAGTTTATTTCACAGACCCAGCAGCTTAACCAAAGAGGGTAGAACAAGTATTTTCCCCCTACAGTGGATGCAGATGAAATAAAGGCCCCATGCCAGCCCCTTGTCTAGCTGACCTATACCCATACTTCAAGTTTCAGCTCAAGTATAATTTCTTCCAGTAAGCATTCCAAGAACCCCTCTCCCTTACCTGTGGCCAACTGACTTTATCTGTGCTCCCCTAGCACTCTGACAAAGTGTGTAATACTGTCACTTCTCATGCTGTATCAAAGTGATCCCTTTCCAGGACCTCCTCAATCACAACCTGGTGCTCCTTAGTTGAGCTCCTCAGCTATAGCACAGTGCTGAGACAGAAGAGACCCTCAATAAATGTTATTAAATGGGTCAGGTTGAAAAAAAAAACAAACAGGCAGCATNTATATATATATATATATATATATATATATATATATATATATATATATATATATATATATGGAGAGAGAGAGAGAAAGGAGGTCTTTATGTTATTGGGTATTCCTACTCATAAACATGACCTATCTCTTCAATTAGTTAGATCATTAACATCACCTAATTAAGTTTTCTAGATTTTCTTCATTGAGATTTTGTATGTCTTTATTTGCTTTATTATGAGGCCCCTAATCACTTTTATTTCTCTTGTAAATGGTATCTTTTTTTATGTTTTCAAATTATTTTTCCTTGTGTACAGATATGTAATTGGTTTATATGTTGCTTTTACATCCAATACTGCAATATTTTTTCTAAACTTTCTTATTAATTCTAATACTTATAATTTGCATACTGTTGTGGATTTTCTGTGCTGTTAATTATATTATCTATAAATAATTACAAATATATTTCATTTTCATATTCCAGTGCTTTTTTTTGTTTTCCTGAGCAGTTTCAGACCACCAAAATAATACTGGAAAAAGAAAAAAGACAGAACTGGGAGACTGAGAAAGAGAAAAAAGAAAAACAAATGCATGTGGTGAGCATCTGTGTCTTGGTTTCATTTTAAAAGGAGTGTTTCTACTATTTAATATTTAAGCATAATAATTGCTATAGATTTTTACTAAAAACTCTTTTTCAGGTAAAGTAAGTTTCCTTTTATCCTGAACTTTCCAAGAATTGTTATTATTAATAGATGGAGAAGTCTTTATCTACTATGATAATTGTATGGTTTTTCTTCTCGAGTTTCTTCTTTAATTTTTAAGTGATATGTTATATTTAATGTTACATCAACCTTGCAGTCTTTTTATGATTTTGTATTTTTATGGGACTTGAAAGAATAAGCATGTGTCCATGCGCACTAATATTTTTTTGACTTTGAGTAGCAGTCTCTTGCAACCCAGTAGAACACTGAATCAAAGACCTCAATTAACTATAGTAATAGGCTAATTTTTTAATGAATAGCAACATTTGATAACTCCTAAGGAAAAATCATAATAAGCTTTGGTTATTTTACAAAAATAATGTAAACAAGTATTGTTTGGCCAGGAAAAGTTGACAAAGAACTTGTATTTCTGCATCCCTTCAAGGCCCTTCAAGAGTCCCTGCACTTCGCTCTTATAGGACATAAGAATCACTGCTTGGTCACAATGTACATCACACCAAATGCCATCAATAGGTACTTATCCCTCTACCCTCTCCTTACTGGAACAAAATCTTTGCTCCTCAAATTTTAAATTATTTTATTCTTTATTTCCCAATATTTTCTCTTCGGAAAACTATTTTATATTCTTCCTTCAAATTACTACTTAAAATTCTCCATGAAAATTTTCTTCTCTGAATACTCTATCTGATTCAATTCTAGTCTTTTCATTAAACTATTGTTCTTTNCCACTCAGTACCTTAAAAATAGTTCACAAATATTCAGCATATAAAACATGCCACATACCATGGCAAGCAATTTATCTAAATTATTCCCCTTCATCTTCATAATGACTCTAAAAATGGTACTATTATTGTCTACACTGTAGAAATAAAGAAAGTGAAGCCTGAAAGATTACATAAAATCACAGAGCTTATAAATGTCAGAGGAGTCTGGTATTAAATTCTCCCTGATTCAGAAGTCCTAGATCTTCACATCTACACTAAGTGGCCTCATTCAAAATTCAGACACCTATATGAGTGTTTTTGGAAAAGTTCTTCTTAATGTTAGAAATACATGCTTTTTCTCTGCTTCTGCCCTCGTTCTAACCTCAAAGACAAAGCAATCCTGTAATCCCTTTGAAGACAACTCTTCTATTGCCCTGAATTTGCTCTTTTCTACATTAGACCCTTTTTTACATCCTTTAACTGTTTCTGTCTTAATGTTGCCCCACCTTTATATCCTGGCTACTTTCTTCTGGGTGAGCTTCAGATGTGGTTCCCCCTCTGAAAGTATGATAATCAGAACCTACTGCAACAGCATATGTCCAAGGAGTATTCACTGAAATGCACTCATCAGCTACCTTGTTCTGTTCTTATATTCTACTAAATGTGCCCTAAGCCACACTGGCCTTTTTGGCAGTCATATCACACAGGTGACTCATTCTGGGCTCACGCCAACAATAATTCCCAAGGGTTTTTTTAACCTGTATTTCTGTTAAGCCATGGCATTCTCAGCCTACATTTTAACAATTTTTATTTTATCCAAATGTAGGATTACATTTGTATTCATTAAGTTTTATTTGTTGTAACCTGCTGAAAATATTTTGGTTCTTGATTCTTTCAATTTAGGAATTCACTCTTACTTTGCATGATATGTATGCTATATTTGTTTTCATCAAATTCATTGATTAAAATCTACCCAGTGGTCTGGATAAGAAGCTTTGTGTTATACTCACAAAAACATTTCTTTCAAACTCATACTAATCTCTTCAAAAAGCCATCTGAGTCATAGGGTAAGATCCTCTGACTCCATAAATCTATCTAAATGTATTAGCATCAACCTCATATTTCTTCATCTTGTCAACAATGATATCCTGAAAAATGCTGTCAAATATCTTTCTAAGTTTCAGATAGATAATATCTATTTTTTCTATAACCTGGACAAGGAGAAAGAGAAGGAGAAG
>NW_017731423.1:837629-843161 GCF_001890085.2 Hipposideros armiger | reverse complement strand
AAGAAGGAAAAGAAGAAATTGAGCTATTTACTGAAACTATATACTCAATGATCTTATATTAGATTTATTTTACTGTGCCCTTTGATAATAACTCTCCATCTGCCTTATAAATAATATGTTCCAGAATTTTGCTTGGTATCTAAAATAAACACACTAGCATACAGATCATAGAATTCACTTCTATTTTTCTCTTTAACAGAAAATGAATTTCACTTGTAGGAAAGATGTAGTAAGTATGACAGGTCAATGTTTCTGCTGGTAACTAAGAAAAATATACATAAGCTATAGTAATCCTATGTTTAAAAACATCAAAAAGCTGTGGCATCAATGAGAACTAGAAGAACTAAAATTTCAGATTTGAAAGAGTCTTTCCTAGGAGAGTTGACAATCACCAGCCATTTTCCTATCTGGGGTCATTTAACAATTCTGAAATAGGCATGAAGATTGAAATTAGCCCTCTCAGAGGGACTATACTGGGGAAAATGGAAGAAAGTTGTGAATTTAGAGGCTTCATAGCTGCCAGCCTGTATTAGAAACTAGGGAAGCCCTAGATATAAGGTCAGTTTTTGTCATGGGTCAATTGTTGATTTCTGAGGCAGCATGGGATGCTGGGGGGATTAAGTTGAAAAGGCCACATGAAATCTTTCACAATTTCATGGTTGTTATGATTAAAAATACCACAAGAGGGTATTTTATGACCTATATTGTTACCTTTAAGATTGTTAACAGATTTTAAAGCTGTGAGGGCAAGAAACTAAAGAGCTGTATTCAAATCTGCAATGATCAAAAATGAATCTTCCTAGTATGTCAATGCCAAAGAGACAGAGATCCACAAACAGCTTAGCCTAGTATGGCTAAATGAGAGGTAAACTAGATTTTAAAAACACTCTAACCCAGTCCCAACACAGATCAACTCAGGACTAGATTAAAGTTGTGTGCCCTTATAATTATCTTCCTAACAGAATACAGTGAGAAACTTCTTTAATGGAAAATAGCATCATCTATAACCTCCATGGTTCTTTTATTCACATTGTATGTCATAAAATAGAAAATAGCTAAGTACATTAAGAGTTAGAAAAATGTAACTAATAATCAAAAGAAAAAACATAGAAAAAAATAATTCAGATATTAACCAAAATAAACAAAGACTTAAAAAAATACTTTTATGAAACAATCAACAAAATAAAAAGGCAATATACAAAATGGGAGAAAATATCGCAAACCATATATATGATAAGGAATTAATATCCAAAACACATAAAGAACTCATATAAATCAATAACAAAAAAATAATTAAAGTTAAAAAATGAGCAGAAGAATTGAATAGATATTTTTCCAAAGAACATATAAAAATGGCCAACAGATACATAAAAACATACTCAACATCACTAAATCCTGTTATTTGTTACAATATGGATAGATCTTGAGGGCATTATGCTAAGTACAATAAATTAAATGAAGAAAGACAAATATTATATGATATACATGAAATCTAAAAGAGCCTAACTTATAGGAAGAGATAGTAGAATTGTGTTTACCAGGAGCTAGAACGTAGTGGAAAGGGGAGATCAAGGTTTGGTAAAAGGATACAAACTTTCAGTTATAAGATGTATAAGCTCTGGAGGTCTAACGTACAGCATGCTGAGTATAGTTAATAATACTGTATTATATACTTGAAAGTTGCTAAGAGACTAGATCTTAAATGTTCTCACCACAAAAAGAGAAATGGCAATTATGTGACATGATGGAGGTGTTAGCTAAGCCTATGGTGGTAAAATTTTGTGATATATAAGTCTATCAAATCAACAAGTTGTATATCTTAAACTCACACAATGCTATTTGTCAATTATATCTCAATAAAGCTGGAAAAGAAATGAATGCTTTTCAAATGGGCATGAGCATTTACCAAAATAGATACTAAGTCATAAAGTTGCCTCAAGAAATTACAAAGAACTGAAATCATAAAATATATTGTCTGATTATATTGGAATTAAATTGAATAAAAATGAAGGGCAATAATAGAATGTACCATGTAGCTAAAAGGGGAATATTTTTATCCTTAAAGGGATATCTTAGGAAAAAAATGAGAATGAGTGATAACACAAGAATCAATGAAGAGTAGAGAGTGGGAATGGAGTCAATGGAATTGTAATACATAAGCATGATATCAGGGGGCATGGGCAATAGAGGGGGAGAGAGAGGTTGTTACTTTGTGGGGGTGAAAAGGATAACTATTGCATTGTTCTATACACCTAAAACTAACAATGAAAAATAAAATAAATTTAAAAAAAAAGAAAAGAACATCTTGAGCTAAACCTTTTAAAAAATGAATTTATATAGGAGCCTATAGTATTTTGAATTAACAATTAGCCTAAGAATAGTAGTGAATCTATACATTAATTACTTCCTAGTGGGTCACAAACTATACATTTTAAATGATACATCCCTAGAATCTGATGCTATCAGGTTAATATCTTAAAACATAAGAAAATAAAGCTGGAATAACTTTTAAGGATAAAAAAAAGAATCATTGAAGAATAGCAATATTAAATCTAAAGGAAGTAGAGGGAAGCATATAGGAAAATATGAGCAAAAATCAATAATAGAAATTAGACAAATGATAGAGAAAATTATAAAGCCAAAAGTTGTTCCTTTGAAAAGATTAATGAAAGTGATAAATATCTAGCAAGATCAACTTAGGAGAGAGAGAGAGAGAGAATACAAATTACCAATATTAGGAACAAAACAAGGGACTTTATTATAAAATTATAATAATAGAATATTGGGAGCAACCTCATTCTAATGAATTTGACAACATAGATTAAATGAGGAATTTCTTTGAACAGTATTTACCAAAATTTACCCAAGAAGTAATAGAAAATCTATTGTTTAATATCTATTAACAAAACTGATGTCACCGCAATATATTTAATAAAATTTAAAAAAATTGAGTTTGTAATCACAAACATTCCAACAAAGAAAATTCAAGGCCCAGATGACACCACTGATAAGTTCTGTCATACATTTAAAGAAGAAATAATACCATTTCTACACAGTCTTTCCAAAAACAGAGGATAAAATACTTTCCAACTCATTTTATGAAACCAGCTTAACCTGATACAAAATCTGACAAGAAAACCACAAGCTAATATTTCTCATGAATATCAATGAAATATCCTCTATCAGGCTGGGCGAGTGGCGCATTGGTTAAGAGTTGGCTTGGGACGCCAGCTCTAAGCAGTAGGACCTGGTTCAGATCCCACATTAGGGCCAGTGATACTGCGCCCTTTACAGCTAAGATGGTGAACAACAGCTCGACCTGGAGCTGGGCTGCCATGAGTCACTGGCGATGGCGTAGGCTGCAGTGGAGCTGCAGTGGGTTTCTGTAAGTTACCATGAGCGGCTGGCAGCCAGCGTGAGCCGCCAAGAGCCTCCGTGAGCAGCGAGCAGCCGTCCTATGCCCGGCCACCAATCTGCCTCACCCGGGAAGAGCGCAATGATAATACCAACATGGGCCAGTGAAGCAACATCTTCCACAACTAGAATGAAGAACACAAGGACAGCAACTTGTCTGTTCCCCCTCTCTCAATTCCCCAATAAAATCTTTAAAATAAAAAAAAAAGAAAGAAAGAAGGAAATATCCTCTATAAATCATCAGCAAAGTAAATCCACAATATATAAAATAGAAAATACATCAGGACCAAATGAGCCCCTCCACAATTTCAGGCTTCTCTCTGCATGTTCTGGACTGTAGCTTAGTTCACTCTTTAATACCAACCCTAGATGCTGTCATTTCTAATTTGGGGCTACCTCAATGTCATGTTTTTTGCTCTTTTAACACTCCAACACCTGTGAAACCAATTCTCTATTCTAAATATTCTCTGCTTAAAATATTCAGTATGTCCTGTTTCCTAATTAAACCTTGAATGATAAACAGTTAAAGAAGATGTACTTTTGAGAGATTTCCAGTCAAGCTGGTTGTGTAGGTAAACGCATGCTTGCCTCCTCTCACAACCTCATCAAAATTACAACTAAACTACAGAACCATCATTGAGAACCACCTGAAGTCTAGCTGAACAAAAGTCCTATAACTAAGGACATACAGAAGCCACCTTAAGACTGGTAGGCGAGTCAGAGATGCACAACGAGCTGGACCCACACATGCATATGTCAGTTAAAAACTGGGAGGGAGATCTTGGTTGTAGAGGTCCCCTCTGAGAAACGAAGGGTCCCAGCCCCAAGCCAGGCTCCCTAGCCCAGGGTTCCAGTGCTAGGAATAGAAGTCCCTGTAACTTCTGGCTGTGAAAGCCAGAGGAGATTTTGGCTGAGTGAAGATGGATGGAATCCCAGGCGTTACTCTTAAAGGGCCCACACATGGATTTACTTGATGATGGACTCACCTGCTCTGACCTCCAGCTCTGGGGCAACAGCTTGAAAGGTGCCAGGGGCATAGGGGAAGGAACTGAGTTGCCGGGTTTCAAAGCGAGGGCTGGAGGGTTAGCTTTCTACCAGAAAGAAGTGCTAGCAGTATCCATTGTTTCTTTGTTAAGCTCTTCCCCCTCCCAGTATGCAGACACAGGTGGCCACCATATCTGAGTCTCCATCAACCTGGCTAACATCATTTGTCCACCCTGCCCTGGTGATTCCCTATGATCCTGTACCACCCAATTTGAGGGCCCACCCAAACCACTTCCAGTGGCTTTTCCATACAAACAACTTGTCTTGGCTCATGCTGCAGACCTTTCTAAAATCTCTCAAAGGTTCACAAACCCCAAACAAGCAGTATCTGGTTTCAGCATGCCCCATATCTCTTACTGAGCAGTCCCAAGCCCAGCATTGGCAGCGGCCATCCTTGGTTTGAGGCTTGTCCTCTCAAGGCAATTCCAAGCCCAGCACAAAGGATGGCCATTTGCAGATTGCTTTGTGGATCATACCAGGTGGCCCCAGGCAGAGCACAGACTGTGGCTGAACTTGGCCTGAAGCAGGGCTCCTCCCAGGAGGCCCTGGGGCTGGCACACCCAGTGGCCAGCTTCAGACCATGCTGGAGCACCACTCAGCCACCTCAGAGGATGATACATCCAAAGAATGGATTGGGCAGCCACCAGAGCCCTGATAAAGTGAATCCTGCTCTGTAGGGTTAGCCCCTGCACAACAGCTCCTCCACCATAGTCATGGGCAGCCCTCACAACCAATCAGCCCAAGAGTGAATCACTTCCATTAATGTGCAAAGAACAACTAAGGCTGAACAACACCAGGAAGCCACACAAAACCCACACAAGGGACACACCTGGAGCACCCTGCTCTGGTGACCAGGGAGACTATGCCACTGGGCCCCACAGGATACCTACTATATATATATATATATATATATATATATATATATATATATATATATATATATATATATATACATATATATATATATATATTAAGACTGGAAGACATAGCAGCCATACCTAATAACCTAATACATAGAAACAAACACAGGAAGAGAGACAAATGGGGAGGCAAAGAAACATGTCCCAAATGAAA
>NW_017731423.1:833307-834119 GCF_001890085.2 Hipposideros armiger | reverse complement strand
TGAAGTCCTTCTTAGCCACCTCATCCCAGTGACCTCATGTACCTTTGCTCTCTATACTACTCCTTTGACATAGAGCTGCTCTTGCATTGTTATTTTCTGTCTGTGTGCCTATATTACTGCTCCCAGATCCTCTCCGCCTAACCTTACCTTCCTCAAAGAAGAATCTATGAAACAAAGACAAAAACTGAGGAAAGAGCACTAAAGGACTACCCTTAGAGATGCTAAACAGAGGTGATAGCCAAGGCAGACTCAATATTTGCATATGGAGTGTAGAAAATAACTCCTATGAATGTTACCCCCAATAACAAGCTGCTTATTGTAGCTTGTTATTGTATGAGTTGTGTTGTAACTTCTGTAATAGCTTTTCCCCCCTTAAACTCTAAGCTTCGTGCAGATAGACTTTGTACTGCACTCTTAGCACAGGGACTGGCACATAGCAGGCCCTCAGTATTTCCTGACTGAATGGATGAATGTGTGGGAATTCTAAATGAGAGTAGTGTAAAATCTAAGGGGTCTTTGCTATACAAAGTTTTAGTGGGGCTTTTGAGGTAGAGTTCTGAGAGGCTTTTTAGGGGAGAGGTGTGTTTGAGGGTCAGGTTTCCTTTTTAGCAACAAGAGCAACCCAGGGTAAGGACCAGAGGAGATGAATCAAAGATCTAACCACTCAAAATTTTTCCAGACTTGAGACACATAAGGACTTAAAAGCAGAGATATTTAAAGTTCTTCCTACTTTATACATCCCAGTTCACAGTACAGGAGAGGAGGCAAGGGTTCAGGGTAGAAGCTCAACACAGGAACAAAGGAAGTGTATT
>NW_017731423.1:826308-827472 GCF_001890085.2 Hipposideros armiger | reverse complement strand
ATGGAGTCTAAAATACCAATCTTTATAAGGATACAGCTGGACAGGAAGACATGTTCACTGAACCCCAGCATCTATGTAACCCAGTCACAGAAAGTGATGAACAACAGGGTAGGCCCAGCCTCCTGGATAGAAAGAGCAGAGGAGGACATCTGTCCTCCCAGGGCAGCCTCCCTCCTAAGAGGAAGATGAGCTGAAAAGAGTATACACAATTAGTCTAATGGCTAATTCCTATTTATCTAATTTGGTAATCAGATTCTATTCTATGTGTCACCAGGACAGAATGAGGCAAGGGACAAAAGTAACCTAACTGAACCCTCTTTACAGGAAAAAAAAAATCAGAATCAGAGAAGCAGCAGTCCTGTCTACCAGTCACTAACAGGAAGAATGAGAAGAATCCCCTGCTACAAAAGCTACCTCTGAGAACATAAATACACGCAGCTTGAATTTTCTGCATATTTGCAAATATGAGTCAATATATCTAATGAGACAGACCCAAATATTAGGGTAGTGAGCATAAATATGTGCTCAGTCTTGTTAGTTGTCACTCATTTTGACCCGAAATTGGGAATTCTAATCTTGCTGCTATTTAGAGCCTCCTCCCCACACCTGCATAGAACCTCCACTCGAGGGCTTTCCATTTTTTCTCATGAGTTTTAAATGATCAGTAATAAAAAGGAGGCTTATTCTGACTGCATTCAGCAAAAATCTGAAAGCTATGGGTTTTGGCAATGTTTACATGGCCAAATGAAGCATTGAAGGGATCGTCAAACATTTTCAAAAACACTCAGAAGGGAATGTCCTATTTGCAGATTAACTGTGACAAATAAATCTTTTTCTAAATGTCACAAGCCTAGACTTAATGAAGTGAAACACATGCAAATGGATAGGGAAAGCAACCAATTCTACTGCCCTCCGAACCAATACTTTTCCCCTCAACAATTAAAACAAACATTTGGAAACTATGTGGTATAAATAAATGCTTTGCAAAGATTATTTAGAAAGCTCGGATGCCTATAGATAAAATGTGGCTTGTCACGCAAAGTGCTGTCTGGCAAACTTGCTGTTGGATGACACAACACACCCAGAAGTTTTTGTGTGGTTGAATGGTTGGGTATTCATCACCAAAAAATGACCCAGCCATGTAATCTTCTAAATTTCACAAAT
>NW_017731423.1:824215-825177 GCF_001890085.2 Hipposideros armiger | reverse complement strand
GGTTGGAACGTTATGTGTGTTTTAAGATCCTGCATTTTGAGCATGGAATACAGGAGACTTGACTATCCAAACAAATTTATTTATACAAATAAATTTTAAGTTTCTTGAGTGCAGGCGCTCTGTTATAGACTATAGGGTCTTTCTTAAATCACTTTTTAAAAAATTAGTTCTTACTCTCATAAAAAGTATATATATAATATATATATGATGTTATATATGTGATATATATCACATATTAATATATAATATATGTGTGTGTTATATACACACACAAATATAATTATACATATATATATATATTATATATATATATATATATATATATATATATTTCAGTATATAATTTCAGAATAACAAGTATCTCAACTACCTATATCTCAAGATATCTCTACAGGCTCAGGAGCCAGCTGTGACTAAATGACCAAAGATGCTGGAGGAAGAAGTCGGCCTGCACTAAGATAAGCACTCCCCCAGATTATTGGAAGTGCCTCACAACTCAGGGTCTGCCTGCCACTGCTGTTCCCATGAAAACAGACAGACATTGGAGCTCTGAAATCCAGAGTGTGAGAGCTTAAACTAATCATTGTGGCAAAAAAATAAAAAATAACAGCGTATTTTCTACTCAGTGTGGAAATGGTGATTAGGTTAATGGACCCTAATCCCTTTCCCTGAGATGAGGCTTTTATTGGAATAGGGATAGAAGTGCATCCTATTAAAATTTTTTCTGCACCCGTTCACTCCAAGCTGCACCAGTACCATTTCCCCACCAACATTTCAAAATTCAACAGGACCCCAATCCAAGAGTTAAGAATGAGAAGGTTACACCACATAGCCTGGGTCTGTATCCATTTATTTTGTATCTTATACTATAAGCATTGCTCAAAAGAGAAGTCTAGTACCCAATGCCCGATCTTCATGCTGTTGGTGTTCAGAAAATCAGATATCTTCTAGAATGCTCATTT
>NW_017731423.1:819773-820925 GCF_001890085.2 Hipposideros armiger | reverse complement strand
TTTCTTCTAAGAGTTTTATAGTGTTATCACTTATATTTGTCTTTAATCCAGTTTCAGTTAATTTTTGTATGTGTTGTGGGATAAGGGTCTAACTTCATTGTTTTGCACATGGCTATCCCATTACCCCAGGAGCATTTTCTGAAAAGACTATTCTTTCCCCATTAAATGATCTTGGCACCCTTGTCCTAAATCAGATATATGGGTTTATTTTTGAACTCTCAATTCTATTCCATTAATCTATATGTCTATCCTTGTGCCAATACCAATTCTACTTCATTGATCTATATTTCTATTCTTATGTTAGTATCACACTGTCTACACCACTCTTGCTTTGTAGCAAGTTTTTTGGGTTCTTTTTATTTTTGTTTTCTTTTTGTAGTTGAGCCATCCTGCTACTGGTTGGCAGCTCAGCAGCAGCTCAGCTCGGGCTGGGAATCAAAATGGGGACCCTGTTGCTCAGAGCTTACACTCTTGAGCGAGCTCTTAACCAACTGAGCCACTCGGCCAGCCCTTGTAGTAAGTTTTGAAATCAGGAACTGTGAGTTCCCCTACTTTGTTCTTTTTCAGAATTGTTTTGGCTATTCTGAGTCCCTTGTAATTCATATGAATTTTAGAATCAGTTTGTCAATCTCTACAAAGAAAAATCAGCTGGGATTCTGATAGGAATTGTGTTGAATCAGTAGATTAGTTTGAAAGTATTACCATCTTACCAACGTTAAGTCCTCTAATTCATGAACATGAAATATTTTTCCATTTATTTAGATCTTCTTTAATTTCTTCCAACAGTGTATTATAGTTTTCACAGTATAAATTCTGTATTTCTTTTCTTAAATACATTCCCCAGTATTTTATTATTTTTGATGCTATTGTGAATAAAATTGTTTTCTTAATTTAATTTTCAATTTGTATATTGCAAATGTATTCACCTTGCTGAACTCACTTATAGTTTTAATAGTTTTTTTAGTGGATTCCTTAGGGTTTTCTATATGTAACATTATGTCATGTACATATCGGGGGGGTAAAAACAGTTTATGATGCACACACTCATACATTTATGTCATGAGAACTTCACCTCATAGGTCCTAGCATCTAACCATTACAGCAGTTAGCCAAGCTAAAACTCAGCATGCAGACTAACACTCAAGAGTAAAG
>NW_017731423.1:812023-817278 GCF_001890085.2 Hipposideros armiger | reverse complement strand
TATAATGTGAGCTTCAGAGGGCAGGGGTTTTTATTTGCTCACTGAAAGTCGTTAGAAACAATCTGGTACAAACTCTTTGAATTAATTAGTAGATAAACCTTTCTGTATCACTGTATTTCAGGGGCACTCTTTAAACTGCATGTAGTCGGACTGTATTTTTTTTATCCAACCTAAGAATCTCTTCCTTTCGATATCAGGCTTACTAATGAACACTTGTGGTGTTATTAATCAATTTGAACTTATTTCTACCATTTGTTTTAAACTTATTTGTTTCTTTTTTTTCTTTCCTAACTTTTTAGATAAGTTGAACTTTAAGATTTTCTTTTTTTGTTTGTTTCTTTCCCCTATTTATTTCAATGTTTAAAGTCTCTGGTTTATTTTTTTCTTTCTAAATTAATTCATTCAAAGTTTTTCTTTGAATTGTAAAAGCAATGCATGACTATTTTATTAAATAATGCTATAACACAAAGACATGGCAGTAAGCAGATTTCTAAGATGACCCCCAGATTCCCAGCCCTTGGTGTGTATGCCCTGGATAATGCCCTCTTCGAGTATGGTCAGGACCTGTGAATATGATGGGATAATCACCCCTTTGACTGACAAAGGTAATGGGATAGTCACTCTAATGATTATGTGGTATTATATAAAAAGTCTGCCTTATCAGACTGGGAAAAATTATCCAGCCAACTCAGAGAAGTAAACTGCCATATTGTGAGACGGTCACATGACTAGGACCTGAGAAAAGCCGCTAAGAGCTAAGAGTAAACTCCAGCAGATATCCAGCAAGAAAATGGGGACTTCAGTTCTACAACCACAAGTAACTAAATTCTGCCAATGACAGAATGAGCTCAGAAGAAAACACCAAGCTCTGGATGAGAATGCAGCTAGCTGACACCTTGATTTTGGCCTTGTAAGGATGAACAGAGAACCTAGATATACCATGCCCAAACTCCTGATCTATAGAACTGTGAGCTAATAAATGGGTCTTGCTTTACATCACTAAATCTGTGGTGATTTATTATGCAACAATGATAACTAATACAGATGTCTATAAGGATTTTGGCCTGAGCAACTGGAAGAGTGGAGCTGTGATTAACCAAGATGGGGAAGACTGCAGGAGATGGCATGGTCTAATAGGAGAGATAAGGGGGAAACTCTAGGAAAGACAACATAGAACTTTCACAGAGCTGAAAGTGACAGTGAATAACTACTAGGTCTTTACAGCAGGATGATATCCATAAAAGCTTTCATAAAGACATGCGACTATCTGTTCTTTCATTGCTCACTCAAGAAATTGATTCCTAACTAAATAATTGATGAGTTTTCTCAAACAAATGGGAATATACTTAAGTGGAATGTAAAATTGATATTATTTTTTCTTACTCCTTAAGCAAATATTCATCTCTGCCCAGAATTAATTTCCCCTAATATGTTCTTTATTGTCTTTTAGAAAATGTATGCACTTGTATGCTATTGATACTTGATGGCAACCTCCTTTTATTGGCCAGAGGAGAAATGCTTCCCCTAGGTGGTCTCAACAGAACTACCTACAGGTAAATAGCAGCTGCTTCATCCTAACTTACACACAAATCCCCACCCTTGTCACCTTCCAGAAATGACACATCACTACTCCTACCCCATATACATGAGAAACATCCCCCATTACCCATTCACAGGCAGCAAAATGTGGCTGTTAAAGTTGGTTTTGTGTAATAAAGAATTTAACCTTGCCGAAAGAGAGGTCTTGCCTTTGCCCTTGGCTCCTGAGAAGCAAGCTTTAATCCCTTGGAATGCCCTGTTTGCTAAGAGTGTCTTTGTTTATCTGGAAGCCTTGGGCCATGCCAGATAGCCCAGCATTCTGATTTATGGTAGAGGCTTTGAGCCATGAGGTTATCAGTTCAACCTTCAGAGCAGCTGGGCACTGAGGCTAGCCAACCATGTCTACATAACCAAGCCCCAGTAAAAACGTTGGGCAATGTGGGCGGAAAAGGGGCCACATGTTAAACCTGACTAGCTCAGGAGACTGAAAATAACCAAGAGGATGGTGTAAATATAAAAATTCCTAACAAAGGTGGGCCATGGCAGGAAGTCACATCCTTGGCCTGTAGCTTCCTTGACAAAGGTCAATCTTTACCTTAAGCCTGTCTGCCATCTTTTTGCATCTAAGATAACATACCCTTACAATATCAGAGTAATCTCTTTTTCCAGACCTCCCAGGGGACACAACCCACCACACCAGAGCAGGAATCTACAAAGTCCCTCATTGTTACCTTGTTCCCAAAATACTATCTTTATGTGCTGTAAAATGCTATTAATTATGCTGTACCCACCAATGTAAAAGAAGTGTGTGTCTCTCCATTTTGCTTTTTATCCAATCCCAGAGATTTCCCCACTTTGGCTTCTCCCACCCCCTTAATCTATCACCTATGGATTTCATGTAACATTCCTCCTTTGATTCTAATGTATAAAATAAGTTGTAAAACGGACATTTTCTGGAGCATTTTCTCAATCCGTTGAGATTTTGCTTCCTGGCAATTGTCATCAGTTTGGCTCAAATAAACTCTTATAAATTTTCTCTTAGTCTGGATATTTTTTATCAACAGTACCAAGGTTCGATGTTACATAGGAACATGTAACAATATGCACATAGTTGGCAATTCTATGTGCATATTGTTACATATCATCCCAGTGAGAGTTAATGTTGTCCATGACTGGAGAGGACAACTGGAAACTCCACATTTTGAGATCTCCTATTTTCTGTCCCAGGTGTCTCTTCCCTTGGTTGATTTTAGTACGTCTCCTTTTCTTGTAATAAACTGTAACCATGAACATAAAAGCTTTAAGTAACTTCTGTGAATCCTTCTAGCAAATTATCAAAACTGAGGGTGGTCCTGGGAACCGCCAAACTTAACAGTTGATGTCAGAAATGAGGGTTGTCTCTTATCAGCTACTTCCCTAATTCTTCAGGTATGAAAATACAAACCACAAATTATAAGCAGAGAAAGCTTTTAGTCTTCATAACAAACAATAAATGAATAACATTACCTGGGAATACTCCCTTGCGGGGGGAGTTCAAAAATATAGACCTCTTGCTTTTGTAATTTAGCGCTTACCTTGTAAAGATATCAGGACTTGCCTAGTTCTGAATCAATGTTCGCAAAACAAATTCTTATAACACTTTTATATTTCTAAGAACATTGCATACATACAATATAAATAATAGATGAATTGACTGGAATGTAAACAACACCCTCTGAAGCTAGATATTTGATTAGAGCATCTCAATTTTTAAAGTTCATCAATTTGGGACACAAATAGAGAGCTATATTTTGACTAGCTTACTTCTTAACCTTAAGAAATAAATAACCAGAGATACAATCTTATGGTGCAAAAAGACAAAATAACTGGATCTTTCTACTATTCATTTCAATTTCTCCAGTATGATCTATATTCCTAGGCATTATATGCCCAGAAAAGTATATTTTTTTCAGACTGTTTTCCAAAAGTAGGATAAAATGCCCCGAGGAAAGATGTTTTCTGAGATTTTCTAACTCCAAAGATAAATCTAAAGTCACTCAATAACTATCATCTAAGATTCAAGCAGGGATGAAACATGATTAATACAGACAAATGAAGGACATTGCTGAACTAAACTCCAAGCTTGGTATGATAGTGAGTCCCTCAATATTGTCAATGTAGAGTTAGATACAAAACTCACATGATGAAAGTCTGATGTTCCCTTTTATGTTTCAAAACAGGGAGAGACCTACAGCAAAATAGAGTACCTTGCGTAAATAGGGAAAAGAGTTAAGAGAAATGTGAAGAAAACAATCTAAAAAGACAGGGAGGGATAAAGGCAAAATCAATATCAACTTTGTAGTTACCTTCATTTATGTTTGTTCTACTTCACCCTAAAACTTTGTTTCTAACAGCTAACGATAAAGATGAAAATACTGTTTAATTAATCCACAAATCATTTGGGGGGAAATTGTTAGTATAAGTAAGAACCAATACTGTGATCACAGGTATTACTTTTTAAGTCTATTAATTGAGCCAACTTCACTCCTGGTATGAAGAGAAGTCCTTTCGTAGGAATATATCTATGAAAACAGAATGAATTTCAGTAAAAATCTCTTAACTTAAACCATACTATTAATAATAATAATAATAATAATATAAACTATATTGGACTTATTAAATTGCTTTTCTTTATGAACATGAGTTCAAATGTCATTGTGAAATCTAGGCTTAAGGGGGAAAAAAAAGCAGGAAGCTAGTTAATGAGATCTAGGTAAATTGTCAGATTAAGTGATTCCAGCCCAAAAATCTTTTTTATTTTCTAATAGCATTTTCATCCACAATATCTAAGTAATTACCTCACTCATTAAAGGTCCTGTCAAGTGAAAATCTTAGTGAGGTCTGAAGGTCTCAGGAAAAAACCTTAAACCTGTGGCAAGTTCACAGACTAATCCTTGAAAACTCAAAATATATGTCAAAAATACAGAATTCTGGTAAATACTATCCAAGGGAAGAAAAAAGATAAGGGCAAATCACCTTGAGAAATAAAGTGGTTAGGAACAGAAAATGCTGTACTAAAAATTAAATGACAGGAATTTCTAGTTTAAATAGTAATGCTTCCTAAGTTTTGTACTAAAATATCAAGGAAGATACACTCTTGGTAGAAATATAAATTGATATATATTTTCTGGAAGGCAACTTTATAATTTTCAACTTAATCTTAAAATACACTGGCCATTATTTCAAGGCAGATACGCTATGCACTATTGTGCAGTAGACTTAGATGTTCCCAGCTTGCCTCACCTGGCATGAAACCACTGCCTTACATGCCAAGACAATGGAAATCAGGGCTCCCAAGACAATGGAAATCAGGGCTCCTGTGTTTGCACTGTGCCTCGCGTGTGATACAGCCTCTGTTCCCTGATTGAGGTCTAGACAGAAGAAAGGAGCCTCCCTCTCTCGACCACCATCATTCAGTATTTAGTTTCAGTGAACATTAAGTGAGAAATGATAACATCCTGCTCCTCCTGGGAAGAAGGCCCTCTTACTGGAAGCTTCCAATAGAGAAAACCCTGTGTTCTTGGTGGTACCAGTCTGGAGTGGAATTTCTATCTCACTGAGCTAAGAGGAAGGAAGGAAGGAGGGGCCTTGGCTCAAATACAGATGCTCACGTTTCTTACTGAATTTTTATAGATTTTATGGAATAGATGTTTCTTTATTTGCTGTATGCCCTTAGG
>NW_017731423.1:806414-807088 GCF_001890085.2 Hipposideros armiger | reverse complement strand
TGAGGACCCCCAGAAGATTATGGCCTCACACAACCTACCTGTCAACACATCCTGTCTCCCCACAAATCACCTGAGTACAGATTTCTGTACACAGAACTACCAATAGGCAAAGGGAGAACCTTAAATAAAAATAGAAGTGACCAAACAAGAATCACTGAACATTTGAAGAGAATGTGAAAGAGAAGAGCCAAACTCAATAAACAGCCTAAAACACACAGGAAAAGAAAATTTTCAAATAAGGATAGTTAATATCCTCAGAGAAAGGCTTCCATAAAAATATAACAAATGGAGATTCTAGAAATTAGAAATATGAACATATTTTAAACTCAACAGATAGGAGGAATATCATGATAGTGATTAAAATCAAATTAAACTAGAGAATTCTCCCATAAAGCATTAAAAAAATAAATGCAATGAAAGAGAGGTGGAAAATATGAGATAAGCCATAAGTTGTGTAGAAAATATATCTACAAGTTCTATAGCAGAAGGAATTAAATAAATAAATACAGTATACACACATAGAATTTTATGCATATGTGTGGGGGGCTATGTATTATATTTACACATACACAGGCAGAATTATACATGTGTATATGTACATATACAAAGGGTGCCAGAAAAAATGTATACACATTTTAAGAAAGGAAAAAAACTATTAAAATTGTAATAATATA
>NW_017731423.1:803476-805963 GCF_001890085.2 Hipposideros armiger | reverse complement strand
TTATTAATATAGATATCATTATCAGTAATGGCTTTTTATATTCTTTGTAATAGCTTGAGCATCTGAAATCGTTCTATAATTATTTGCCTAGTTTGTCAACTAAAATCTAGATTCATTGGTGGCCCTCGCCAAATGTATTTGAGATTCAAATTTTCTTTGGTATGATGTAGAAGGAATCCAAGAACTTTGAGGAATGGAATGCTGAAGTGTCTTAACAATGGGCTACCTGCCCATCCACTGCCTCATTTCATACATCACCTGTAGCTCCCTGGAGACACTCCGTTCACAAAGACCTGAAGAGATTCATAGGCAAAAGGAATGCAAGCATCCCTGAGAAACGTGTTAGAAGCTGTTCTTTATGGGGCAGGGAGACTGATGGAAGATGATGCAGTAGAAATGGATTTCCTGATTTTAAAAAAAATTGGAAGATCTGAGAGTGACAGAGACCACACTGAGCACTTAAATGCCAGAGGCGTAGCAGTAATATTAGGAAGTAATATTACTATATTATTAATATATATAATAATATATATTATTCCTAATAATATTAGGAAGTAATAGTAATATTAGTAATACCCTGGTGAAGATGTCTGGGACTTAGACCATTAGATTATCAAAACGTGAGCAGATTTTAACTCTAATTTCAGCTCTTCTAGAGGGCTCAAAGAAAGGCCCAGAAAGGGAGAATATTTGTATCCAACATGAATGCCCACTTTCAATGATGCTTTTAATGATCAGGCACACAGCCAGCCCCTCCTCCCCAGCTAGCGTATTTCCGGTTTATGGTGGCATGTGTGAAGCTCTGTGTGGGTTTATCGACATGGACTTCCAATACAAATTCTGCCCAAGCTACTACTATTTGCTCAACTTTACTGCTAGAAGACCAAGCCTGAGCCACCAATGTAATATTATCCACATGGGCCAGCCAATTGCCTATTAGAAGGCTAATTATATTGGAAACCTTCCTTCCTGGTAAAGGTAGCCATTTGACCTCACTTATTTGGATTTGGATTTGCTTCCCTTCATTACTGTACTTCCACAAGTACTGCCATTACTGAATGTCTTATATACAGGCATGGTGTCCCTAACAACATTGTTTCTGATCATGGAATTCACTCTCCAGTGAAGGAAAAGGCAATAAAACAACTACTAGTTTTACCATGTGTCCCAGCATCTGAGAGCAGCTGGACTTACAAAACATTATAATGAGCAATGGAAGACTGAGTCACTCCAGCTGAGAGACAACTTGGCCAGTTTCATTGCAGTCTTAAAGGATACCATGGATGTTCTGTTTCTTCTATAGACAGAATGGGTGCAAGTAGGTATGATACCTCCAAGAAGTCAACCTAATAATATACTTGCAAAATTTTACACATTCTCATCTCATAACTCTGTTATTCACTAGTGTTGAAGTTTTGTTCACAAGGAAGAGATAACCATCCTGTTGAATTGCTATTCAAGCTATTTGTGCTCCTTATGCCAGAGGATGAATAGATAAAATAAATGTTATAGTATTGCCTGGTAACTGGTACTAATCATAAAAAGCAAATAAAAGACAGAGGACAATACAGCTGGACCCTTTCCAAACATGTTTAATAGTCAATTTTAAGCAGATGACTACTGAAGCCCTACACAGACAAGATTAGCCAGGTGTCAGGGTTATCCTGAAATTGGGCAAAGAATTGGACTGGGAAAGAGCCCAACGCTCTGAAGTATGGCTGGAGGCAAAAGGAACAACATCATTTTATTTACAACTGTGCCATATAATATTGTAGCCAGCAGCTGTATATAACTATTTAACTCTAAATTTAATTAGAATTAAATAAAATTAAAGTATTAGTTCCTCGCCTTTAGTAGCCACATTTCAAGTGTGTCCTGACCACATGAAGCTAATGGCTTCTGTACTGAACGGTGCAAGTACAGAACATTTCCACGGCTACAGAAACTTTTGCTGAACAGCACTAATCTACAGCCATATGACCAACTGAAGAAATAAAGACCATTACTTCTATCCACACTTCCTTGCTATTAATACATTTTAACCAACTTCCCTTTTCTCTCTTCTCTCTTTACTACTGTATAGTATGTAGGGTTTATGAGCTATAATTAAATTCTTAGTTTAGTCATCATTTATAAAATACTGTGATGGGATTGTGATAAAACTAGAGGAGGGCTGACTATCAGGCAGAGATCTGGGACATGGTGACTGGTGCAAGCAGGAACTTGCCTCACTCTAGAAGCAGGAAGGCCAGACACTTGCCCTCCTGATACCTTTCAGCTCTGTGATAAGCTGGAGAGTTGTTTAGCCCATTATGTGCTCTCGTTTGGGACACTCATATGAAGCAAATGATGCCCCAAAGCACAGACCCTTCAGAAATCATCTGACAGTGACTGCTGTGGAGTCTAGTGTCAGAGCAGTAGCAGTACCAGTGACTGAGGAAGTGTCTGGCTGCAGTGTCACAGAGGACACAGAAACCACAGCAGCAG
>NW_017731423.1:796267-801206 GCF_001890085.2 Hipposideros armiger | reverse complement strand
CTAATATTTTTGAATAGTGAATAAAGGAACATAATGAATAGAATTATAACATATCTCCAAGTCCACAAAAGAATCAAGAATAATTCTATCAGAATCCATATTTCTTTTGAGGCTGTATATTCATTTTTTTAGTTTTATAGTTCTAAAACATCCAAACATCAATCTTTTTCCTTATGTCAAATCTTTTATTTAATCAGTGAATAAACCATCAACTCAAAAGCATTTTTAAACATAATTTAAAGATTATCAAGGGATATCCATTAATTCTATCATCGTTATTTTTGTAGATGGTTGAATTCCTAAATTAGAAAATGGAATAATCTAGTTTATCATTTAGAAAGCCTTGGACTGCAATTTATAAGTGCACTGAAAATAGCTTCACATTAAGAATTTATGATCCTACATAAGTAAAAGTCTATATAGGTAGGTGTTTCCAAGTTTGGCTAATTCACCCCTCAACAATGTCTGGACTCCAATTTAGCTTCTACGTAACTTATTGGCTTTTCTTTCAAAGGTGCCAGATCGCAGCCACAGTTCCAAGCATCATGTCCTTATACAACAATATCCAATGTCAGGAAAGAAGAATGTAATTTCTCTATCTATAGGGAGAAATACCTCTCCCAGAAACCTCAATCAGATGCCCCCTGTGTCTCACTGGCTAGAACATGGTGGTGCTGTTTCTATTTGAATCCAATCACCAGCAAAAGGAAATTGACTTCTTAGGTCAAAAGGGTGGGAGGCAGAATTAGTGGTTTCAGTTCCACTGAGATGGAATAAACACACTTTACCCTCTCTCTCTTACAAGTTACAATAAAAATTCTTGGACAGGATGCATAAAGCAAGCATCTTAGGACTCTGACAAGTCAATAACAGTGGGCATATTTGAGAGGGAAATCAAATGCTGAAGGACAACCTAGATGGCAGTGAATTTCCTGACTTCCCATATCTCCCAGCTCAGACTCTAGAGCAACTGAAATCCAGGAATTGTACAGCATGTGTGGACAAACTCCAAGAGAAACCCTCTCTTTCCAACAAGAATTAGAAAACGGAATAATCTAGTTTATCATTTAGAATCGGAAGAGGGGCCCCTGTGGTATGACAAATATGAGGGGGGAATCCCCATTTTTCCCCTTTTTTTATTCTCCCTTCCCTGAGCTGAGGCAAGCCCTTGCCAGGAAGCTGCACTCTCAGGGTAGCCCGACTATGGCAACAATGATTATGNGTCATTTTATACTCATAAAAGACAAAATCTACATAAAATTTGTAATATCCATGAACCTTTAAGCTTCACATAAAAGCACCAACTTATATAAAACAAAAATAGAATTGCTGTAAGAGACTGTAAAACATCTCTTTCTACATTTTATAGATCTATTAGGGGGAAAACACAAATCGAGAACAAAATTGAGAGATGGAATATTTTTGATAGAATGAGCACAGATGTGTCCATCCATTTCTCTCCAATTCCACTGAAACAACAAGCATAATAAATGACTAAAAATAAATTTACAATAGTACTAAAAAGCAAATAATAGTGTTAATCAGTAGACCAGAAATTTTGAGTAATCTTGGAAAATGGAACATCAAGGATAACAGAGTGATGGAGAAATGATGGAAAGAGAAACTTCAGTCCAAACAACTAAGAAAAAATAAACACAACTATAGACATAAAACCAATTCTAAATACGTACTTCAAGTTAAGTTAAAATCAACAGATACAACAGAAGGAAGAACTATGGGACATACAATAAGATGATTAATTAATGACTTATGTCATAAGATGCTGCATAGGCTGCCTCTTTCTTATCTGCTTCTAAGTGAGCAGCAGGTAAAAATGGTTTCTGCCCTACGATAAACCCCAAGGGCTTTCTGTACACTTATGTTAAAGATCTTGCTGAGGCCATTTCTTAGTACTGTGGTTAGCAATCATAGCTGTAAGTTAGAAACAGGTGAAAAACTTAAAAAAAAAAAAATCCCAATCCCCAGGTTGCTCCCCAACCAAATAAATCATGATCTCTGAGGGTAAGACAAGGACTTCAGTAGTTTCTGAAGCTACCAGGAGATTCCAATGTACAAACAAGGTTGAGAACCACAAGCTAAAGAGAAATGATGGGACATAAAACAGAAGAAGAGAGACCAAAGTAATGCTACATTTCCACATAGATAGCAACGGCAGAAAAAAAGCTAAAAGGAAATAGATGGCTCTGACTTTAGTCCCTANGCAAGAGCTTAGATATATACTACCCAATGTGATCATTTTATGGTTGTGTAGGAGAATTTCCTGTCTCAGGAGATGCATACTGAAGTATGTAGGAGTGAAGTGTCATGATAACCCAATTTACTTTCAAATGATTCAGGAAAAATAAGTGTATATATGTACACATCCACATGGAAAGAATAATGCAAATGTGGTAATTTGGTGAATCTAGGTGACACTTGTTTAGGTATTCACTTCAAGTGTTCTTTCAGCACTTCCTTAGAGTTGAAAAATATTTTGAAAAAATAAAAGTTGGAAAAGTACTCTTCTTGAAAATAATTCCTTGAAGATCTATTTGTATTGAGTGAAAGATTAATTAAATGTATTGCTTTGGAAAAGAGAACTTGTATAATGAAGCAATTACTACATGCTTTGAAACCCTTTAAACACCCAGAAACTCTGAAATTTGTTTTTAAATTTAATGCAAATACTGAAATGTATCCTTTAAGGAGATAAATATTTTTAAAACAATTTAATAATAAGTTTTTATTTTAAACCCAGATTTAGAAAATAAGGAGTCAAAGTAAAGAATAGTAGTAATTCATGTCCTTTCTGCTGTACAGGGGAGACTCCAGAAATATTGTTTTGTTTCTTACTTTAACAAATTAAAAGTAGTTGAATTTTTTAGATTTTCCAGCATCTGAGCCATTTTTCCTAGGCTTAGGAAATCAATCGGTGCTAAGAAGGGGTCTATCTCCTAACATAGCAGATGTTAAGGCAAGTTGTTTGCTCTCTCTAACACATAGCAGCTGTATTGCAGACATGCTGCTCAAATTGAGTCAATTATTTGCTCTTAGAGTTTTGAATCTGTGGAAACTGATAGAAAGAAGAATAGGCAGTTTAAAATGGCTTCTAATGACACCTAATGGATTCAAGAAACAGAATGACGATCTTTAACTTCTTGGATCAAGATCCTTATGAAACAGAGATATTTTGTGATTGTGTTAAAAGAATCTCTTATTTTTGATGCTATAACATTGAGGTAGTAAAACACAGAATACAGTTTGTTTCCAATAGTTATTAATGTTGTTATCATTAAATTGTCAATTTCATTAGCTCCTTTATGTAAAAATTAAACCATAGATCAAGAAATAGTGCAGTCTCAAGAATTGGAATGGTGATGCATAAAACCATGAAGAGCTCTGTACCTTGAACCCTCAACTTTTAATAAGCCTTCTTTGCCAGCTAAAAGAGCCCTAACTCTCTGGTTTCATATAGCTCTACCTATACTATTTGAAAAACAGCATAGTTCCCTTGCTTCAGTTTCCACAAACCTTTAATAAGAATCATATCTAAATATGACCCAGGGACCCAATTACAAAGTAAAAATCAAGTCCAGGAGGGACTTGCTTACACACACACACACACACACACACACACACACACACACACACACACACACTTCAGGACTTTGCCTATTCAAATTGATTTTTTAATGGTCCAGATAGTATTTGGACAGAGAGAGAAGACATTGGATAAGGCTTCATTTATTAATATAGATATCATTATCAGTAATGGCTTTTTATATTCTTTGTAATAGCTTGAGCATCTGAAATCGTTCTATAATTATTTGCCTAGTTTGTCAACTAAAATCTAGATTCATTGGTGGCCCTCGCCAAATGTATTTGAGATTCAAATTTTCTTTGGCATGATGTAGAAGGAATCCAAGAACTTTGAGGAATGGAATGCTGAAGTGTCTTAACAATGGGCTACCTGCCCATCCACTGCCTCATTTCATACATCACCTGTAGCTCCCAGGAGACACTCCGTTCACAAAGACCTGAAGAGATTCATAGGCAAAAGGAATGCAAGCATCCCTGAGAAACGTGTTAGAAGCTGTTCTTTATGGGGCAGGGAGACTGATGGAAGATGATGCAGTAGAAATGGATTTCCTGATTTTAAAAAAAATTGGAAGATCTGAGAGTGACAGAGACCACACTGAGCACTTAAATGCCAGAGGCGTAGCAGTAATATTAGGAAGTAATATTACTATATTATTAATATATATAATAATATATATTATTCCTAATAATATTAGGAAGTAATAGTAATATTAGTAATACCCTGGTGAAGATGTCTGGGACTTAGACCATTAGATTATCAAAACGTGAGCAGATTTTAACTCTAATTTCAGCTCTTCTAGAGGGCTCAAAGAAAGGCCCAGAAAGGGAGAATATTTGTATCCAACATGAATGCCCACTTTCAAGGATGCTTTTAATGATCAGGCACACAGCCAGCCCCTCCTCCCCAGCTAGCATATTTCCGGTTTATGGTGGCATGTGTGAAGCTCTGTGTGGGTTTATCGACATGGACTTCCAATACAAATTCTGCCCAAGCTACTACTATTTGCTCAACTTTACTGCTAGAAGACCAAGCCTGAGCCACCAATGTAATATTATCCACATGGGCCAGCCAATTGCCTATTAGAAGGCTAATTATATTGGAAACCTTCCTTCCTGGTAAAGGTAGCCATTTGACCTCACTTATTTGGATTTGGATTTGCTTCCCTTCATTACTGTACTTCCACAAGTACTGCCATTACTGAATGTCTTATATACAGGCATGGTGTCCCTAACAACATTGTTTCTGATCATGGAATTCACTCTCCAGTGAAGGAAAAGGCAATAAAACAACTACTAGTTTTACCATGTGTCCCAGCATCTGAGAGCAGCTGGACTTACA